>NC_054708.1:5958833-6023833 GCF_016097555.1 Gigantopelta aegis | reverse complement strand
ATTTTTATTACGATCCCTCTCCAAACCTCCCCCAAAGTTCCCTTAGCATTCCACCTCATGTCACTGGGGCCCCCTTAAATAGATTTTCTGGATCCGCCACTGCATATTATATCTTACGAAGCCTGATGATTACATATATTTTTAGTGGTAATACTCTGAATACAATACACGATAAATAAATAAATAGTAATAATAAAAACCCACAAGAAAAGAGGAACTTCATTTTGAACTGTTTACTTATTATTTCATCAGGCGACACTCAGAGCAAGCAAGACCAGCGCGGCGGGATATTTTTTGGCGGGAAAGAGCATGACCTTCTTTCCGGCAAGTATTCACTCTCTGACGTCTTATACAGAACAATAGCTATTATTTGGTGACCTATATCCATTTCAATAAATGAAATTGCTGGGCATGGATATCATTTAAAAAAAAGAAAAAAGAAAAAAGTTAGGTTTGTAACTGGTAAGTTCTTCAAGTTGTTAACCTTGAAGTTACTGAACCTTAATTTCCAATGTATACACATGCACCTTTTGTGCTCTACAATCACCAAGACCATCAGAAACACGTCGAATTTGCCAAAACTCATGCTTTAATTAAACTGTCTAATGAAATGTAAAATCTCATCTAAGGACAAGCATAATACAGGGACCAAACTAGACCCAATTACGAATTAGTTATTAAATTAAACTATTAATTAGTATAATTGCCAACTGTTTCTACTGTAAATACAAGGACCAAGCTAGACCCAATATATATGTACAATTACGAATTAGTTATTAACTTAAACTATTAATTAGTATAATTGCCAACTGTTTCTACTGTAAATACAGGGACCAAGCTAGACCCAATTACGAATTAGTTATTAACTTAAACTATTAATTAGTATAATTGCCAACTGTTTCTACTGTAAATACAGGGACCAAGCTAGACCCAATATATATGTACAATTACGAATTGGTTATTAACTTAAACTATTAATTAGTATAATTGCCAACTGTTTCTACTGTAAATACAGGGACCAAGCTAGACCCAATATATATGTACAATTACGAATTGGTTATTAACTTAAACTATTAATTAGTATAATTGCCAACTGTTTCTACTGTAAATACAGGGACCAAGCTAGACCCAATATATATGTACAATTACGAATTGGTTATTAACTTAAACTATTAATTAGTATAATTGCCAACTGTTTCTACTGTAAATACACGGACCAAGCTAGACCCAATATATATGTACAATTACGAATTAGTTATTAACTTAAACTATTAATTAGTATAATTGCCAACTGTTTCTACTGTAAATACACGGACCAAGCTAGACCCAATATATATGTACAATTACGAATTAGTTATTACCGTAAACTATTAATTAGTATAATTGCCAACTGTTTCTACTGTAAATACAGGGACCAAGCTAGACCCAATATATATGTACAATTACGAATTAGTTATTAACTTAAACTATTAATTAGTATAATTGCCAACTGTTTCTACTGTAAATACAGGGACCAAGCTAGACCCAATATATATGTACAATTACGAATTAGTTATTAACTTAAACTATTAATTAGTATAATTGCCAACTGTTTCTACTGTAAATACAGGGACCAAGCTAACCCCAATATATACGTACAATTACGAATTAGTTATTAACTTAAACTATTAATTTGTATTATTGCCAACTGTTTCTACTGTAAATACAGGGACCAAGCTAAACCCAATATATATGTACAATTATGAATTAGTTATTAACTTAAACTATTAATTTGTATTATTGCCAACTGTTTCTACTGTAAATAAAGTTACCGTTAGTGAAGACCTGCTAGATGTGATAAGAGATAGAGTAAACAGATCTTCGATGTTTTCATTTCAGATCGGCGCCTCCATCTTTGCCAGTAATATCGGCGCTCCTATATTTGTGGGCCTGGCCGGGACAGCAGCGGCTTCTGGGATTGGCGGGATGATATTTGAGTGGCATGTTAGTGATATCACGTGATGTACATGTAACACACACTTAAAAATATGATAATCACTATATGTCATATTCAGTAGTTATTGCACCCTTGCTTCATGTTTAACAACGAACGCTTTATTCGTACTGACGTTTTATTAATGAATGAATGAATGAATGAATGATTTATTTATTCATTTATTAAGTAATCTATTACTTCATTCGTTCTTTTGTTCGTTAATTCGTTCGTTCGTTTGAAGAAAGAGGATTCCATAGCTTGTTAATTCACGATTCTGGGCCTGTAATATAGATACACATTATTACAAAGTGAATCCAAGATGGCCACCAAAACCCAGTTATGTCTGCCATACGCGAGTCATTTTGTTTTACAAATATGATCGACGTCTCCAGTTCATTGCGTTTACCAGGTTTTATTTGGCTGACAAAAGAGTTAGAGAGACAATAATTTTTAAAGATTTTAAAAACTCCAAGATGGCCACCATGCCATTTGACCTATAGAATGTTCCTTACTTGTTGGCACAACTTTATATGCATATCTATCACTATATCCGCTTTGAAACATTGAGACCTCTCAAGCGAACGATTTTCGAGAAATCGTCCATATTAAAAAGGGAGGAATAATCAGAACAATAAAAAGGGGACACCCCCGCGATTCGCTCTTTCCATCTTCAATTACAAATCACATAGTGTGCTAACTATACGGCTACCAAAGTATTATATTATTAAATGCATATATATATGTGTGTGTGTGTGTGTGTGTGTTTACCTAAATCTGGCTATACCTATCTTTACTTCCATTGTTATTTTGGTCGACAAAATGACTACAACGAGTATTGGGCTGTTCACAACGTGTAACGTTTAATTTTAACTGATTTTGTTTTTGCAGGCAATCCCGTTCATATTGATGCTGTCCTGGGTGTTTGTACCCGTCCTCACAGCGTCAGGGGTAGGAAGCGTTATTTTTACTCTTTGTTTGTTTCTTTGTTTCTTTGTCTCTCTTCTTTCTTTCTTTCGCTCGTTCTTCTTTCCTTCTCTGTTCGGCGGGCTAAGCCCTGTAGTAAAGTGGTCGCCTGATGCGCGGTCGGCCTAGGAACGATCCTCGTTGGTGGGCTCACTGGGCTATTTCTTGTTCTAGCCAGACCCATAGGAACCGGGGGGGGGGGGGGGGGGCGTGGCAAGTGCCCCCACTGGTGAGCCTTTTTTTTTTTTTTTTATCACATTAATGTTTACCATTGTAACCAAAATCTGATATAGAGTTTGTACCCGATCCGTCAGTGCCTCCCCCCCCCCCCCCACTCCACTCCCAAAGTCGTTCCTACGGACCCGCGACTGTTATAATAAAGGCCGTGGAATGTGCTATCCTGTCTGTGTGTTGATGCATATAAAAGATCCCTTGCTACTAATGGAAAAATGAAGTGAGTTTTCTCTCTACGTTACAATTACAAATGTTTGACATCTAATAGCAGATAATTAATAACTCAATGTGCTCTAGTGGTGTCTTTAAACAAAAGAAAAATATTTCCTTCTCCTTTTTCACCTCCTGTATTTGTTTTCTTGTTTCCAGTATTGTGATAACATATTAAATGTACCTCGTGTTGTTTCTAGGTGTATACGATGCCCGAATACCTGAAGAAGCGTTATGGCGGGAAGTGGTTACGGACCTACATATTAACTGTATATCGTGTTGTTTCTAGGTGTATACGATGCCCGAATACCCGAAAAAGCGTTATGGCGAGATGAGATTACGGACCTACATATTAACTGTATATTGTGTTGTTTCTAGGTGTATACGATGCCCGAATACCCGAAAAAGCGTTATGGCGGGATGAGGTTACGGACCTACATATTAACTGTATATCGTGTTGTTTCTAGGTGTATACGATGCCCGAATACCCGAAAAAGCGTTATGGCGGGATGAGGTTACGTACCTACATATTAACTGTATATCGTGTTGTTTCCAGGTGTATACGATGCCCGAATACCCGAAAAAGCGTTATGGCGGGATGAGGTTACGGACCTACATATTAACTGTATATCGTGTTGTTTCCAGGTGTATACGATGCCCGAATACCCGAAAAAGCGTTATGGCGGGATGAGGTTACGGACCTATATATTAACTGTATATCGTGTTGTTTCCAGGTGTATACGATGCCCGAATACCTGAAGAAGCGTTATGGCGGGAAGAGGTTACGGACCTACATATTAACTGTACCTCATGTTGTTTCCAGGTGTATACGATGCCCGAATACCAGAAGAAGCGTTATGACGGGAAAAGGTTACGGACCTACATATTAACTGTATCTTGTTTTTTCCCAGGTGTATACGATGCCCGAATACCTGAAGAAGCGATATGGCGGGAAGAGGTTACGAACCTACATATCTGTCCTGTCCATTATTCTCTACATCATCACCAAAATATCGGTCAGTAATATTGAATATATATCATAATTATTACAGGTCTTATATTTTTGGATTTCTGTTTATATCAATATTCTGCAAACAAAATTTCTTTTTCTTTTCATTCTGGAATATATAAAATGTATGCATGCAACACCACCTCAGCCAACAACATGCTTTCGGACGTCAAACACAGGTAAGAAAGTGTAATTAAAATAACAGATAATTCAACGGCTAAGACACATCAATATAAAAATGCTATACTTAAGACTGTGAAAAATAGACTTACAAATAGCATAGTTAAGTGGTTCTGACAAATTATTATTAAATCATTAATTTTGTCATTCAGCTTAAAAACACTTTGCCCTCATGTTAAGTTTTAAATGTGTCTGAAAGTGCGGACAGGCCAGACACCTCTTGAAATAGGTGGTGCTCTCGTGTTTCAGGTGGAGATGTACGCGGGCGCGGTTTTCGTGCAGCTGCTGCTCGGGTGGAGTATGTACGCCTCGGGCATCCTCGTGCTCGTCTTCTCCGCCGTCTTCACCATGACAGGCACGTGCCGTTTTAGCCCGAGTACTCTGACTGTAAGAGAGCTAGACGGACATTTGGACATAACTAGAGCGTATTTATGTCCAAATGTCCGTCTAGCTCTCTTACAGTCAGAGTACTCGGGCTAGTGCCGTTTATCTTACACACAATACATGTCATTTAGAATTACACATCAAATTACATGTACACATGAAATCATATTTAAAAAAGAAAGAAAGAAAAATCTAAGGATTGTAAAAACCCGATATGACGCTTGTATTGTTAAATGTAATTATGTATTAATGAGCGTGTGAATGGGGGGGGGGGGGGGGGAGGGGGGGAGGGAGGGGTCGGAACCTCTCCCTGCTCAAGCAAATCTTCTTCTTTATTTCAATATATTTTCCGGGAGAGCATAACTCGACCCCCCTATATCGCCTCAGTCTGAACTCCCCCATCCCTTACTGAAATTCCTGCACAGTAAAAGTAATGAAAAGCAGGATCCATCGTACATGATTACTGGGTTGCTTTTTTTTCGGATTACATATTTGGGCATTTTTTTTTTAATTCGGGCAAAAGTCAATCTGCCCCCCCCCCCCCCCTCCCCACCAACAAAAATGGGAGCCCGTACGCCTATGCGATAAAAGAATTGCCTTGAATGTCTATAAGTTTAATACGTTTCACATTAAAATGTTTGAAGTATTTATTTAAATCTATAATCTTCGTAATTTTCACTTTAATATGATTGTATATTTGCTTCAGTGTCTACTTTTTGCACTATAGAATGGATAAAACATTTGCCTAAATGTCTCCCAGTTTTCATCAGCTGTGTAGGCTGACGGAAGTAAACGAAGTAACAATCTTTAAAGCAATGACTACCAACGATAATAAGCTATATAATAAGACAATGTATAAGAAATAAGAACTGACTTTCCGTGTTTTCACCAGGTGGCCTCACTGCTGTCATCTTCACGGACACACTCCAGACGATCGTTCTCATTGGCGGGGCGTTCGTCTTGCTGTTTAAAGGTAGGCACTATTTCTTTCCTACCCACTGTAGGCTGGCATTCCGGTGGTAGGAAATGTTTGGGTTTTTTTCATAACAATCCTAGGCCAGCTTTTCGGTAGTAGGAACTGTTTCTTGCATAACCACACCAGGCTGGCCACCCGATGGTAGAAACTATTTGTTTCATACCTAGTCTAGGCTGGCCATCGGGTGGTAAGAACTATTGCTAAGATTTGGTGATGTCTGATCTGTATAGCGCACATTATGTAACATAGATTTTAGACGGAAAATAATTAGGTTTTTTTTTTAAATAATTAAAAAGGCATAATCGATTGACTGGCGTGAGCGTTTCCTCAACCACTGGATTCCGGAAAATACACATATATAGTGCTAAAAACGTGGTGTGACAAAACGTGCATACAATTGCCTCAGATATACAAAAAATGTAACACGATTTTAACAGAAATTAGCATAATTTCAATTTTAAAAAGTTCAGGTAATTGATGTTTTAATTTGAAGCGTGTTTAAAAGAAGAATAAGTACATGTAACTGTAGCTATTAGCCGTTAGCCATCGCACAAACGACCACCATCACCATCACCACTGGGCAATATGCTAAATGTAGACCTATTAAGAGTGGACATACTATTCATTAATGTTCATCTATTGCAGGAATATCCGAGGTAGGCGGATATGACCAGATCCGGCCCAAGTACATGCACGCCTTGTCGAACACCACTAAACATGGAAACACGACGTGCGGCTACCCGCGGGAAGACTCGTTCAGCCTGCTGCGCGACCCCTTCACCTCGGACTACCCCTGGCCAGGCACACTCATCTTCAACATCCCCAGCGACATCTGGTTCTGGTGCTCCGACCAGGTGAGGAGGTCGTCACAGTTCACGGACTATAGTCCGTCCCATTCTTCTACAAATGTCTGTTTCGTTTAATTTCAATTCGGTTTGACGTACGAAGAAAAGTAAAAGTGTTTTGAAAATAACAAACAAATACTATTTGTGCGTGCAAGTTACAAAACACTCGGCTCAGAAATAAATCACTTGTAGTAAATTTCAAAAAAGGCGTTCCCAGTGGGATGGACAAAATCACTTGCAGCAAATTACAAAAAAGGCGTTCCTTGTGAGACGGACTATAGTTCCATTACAAACAACTGCAACATGATGACAATAGTAAAGACAAAGAATTGGCGAAACATTTTGGTTTTGGCTGCCCGCTCTATTTGCGACTAATTCATTTCATATTTGGGCCTGACGCAAACAATTAACAAAACAATTCTAATTGTAACTTTTCTTATTATGATGCAGTTTGTTTCTTTCTATCTTTTTTCTTCTTCTTTCTCTTTTAATTCAAATTGTAAATTCCATAGTCTTATTATTCCCACCGACCCCTCTGTCTTGAACATATCTACCGAGGAATCTCGGATGATGGTCCCAAGACAGGCGTGCTTGAACCTTTAGTGGATGTAAGCACGAATCAAATGGTTTATGCTTGATTGATTGATGAAACTATAACTCTCAGTGACATCTTTCCAATGTACAAGTTCGATTCATCATGCGGGTACAATTTAAAAATGTATGTTTGTTGCGTGTTAATGTTGCACCTAACAGTAAATAAATCTGTTAGATCTAGTCGATATAAATTAAGGATCACTTTGTTGATGCGACTCATTGCAACTAGCTGGCGCCTGTATGTGACAAAGAAGGAAGGAAGGAAGGAAATGTTTCATTTAACGACGCACTTAACACATTTTATTGTACGGTTATATGGCGTCGGACATATGGTTAAGGACCATACATATATTGAGAGAGGCTACTCTTTTCGATTAGCAGCAAGGGATCTTTTATATGCACCATCTCACAGACTTGATAGCACACACCACGGCCTTGGTTACACCAATTGTGGAGCACTGGCTGGAACGAGAAATAAACCAATGGGGCCACCGACGGGGATCGAATATGTGACAAAGACGTCCAGCGCATGAATTCATACTTCTTACATTAGTGCCACCAAACGCAATAAAATAATTCTATTTGTCTACATATAATATTGGAAAAATCAACTTTAATGTTGGAAAAATCAACTTTAATCTTGGTAAAATAAACTTTAATCTTGGAAAGATCAACTTTAATCTTCGTAAAATCAACTTTAATCTTGGAAAAAATCAACATATAATCTTGAAAAAATCAACTTTAAATTTGGAAAAATCGACAACCTTTAATATATTGATTAACAAACCAAATTTTAGATAGAAATATCAAACAGTGTTTAAATAATACACGTTACATTAATATAATAATTAACAAACTAAGTTTATATTAAATAGTACACCATTAGAATACATTAATTAACAAATTAAGTTTAGATAAAAAAAATAGCACACTATTGTAACAGGGCCACGTACCTTTAATATATTAATTAACAAAATAAGTTTAGATAGAAATATCACACAATTGTAATAGGACCACATACCTTTAATATATTAATTAACAATCTAAGTTTAGATTACAATATCACAATATTGTAACAGGGATATGTACCTGTAATATATTAATACTGTTAATTAATACATTAAAGGTACGTGGTCCTATGACAATACTATGTATTATTTGTATCTAAACTGTGTTAATTAATATATTAAAGGTACTTTGTCCTATTACAATACATATATTAAAGGCATGTGGTCCTATTACAATACTATGTGTTATTTTTATTTAAACTTTGTTAATTAATATATTAAAGGTACGGGGTCCTACTACAATACTGTGTGGTATTTCTATCTAAACACAGTATTGAAGTAGGACACGTACCTTTAATGTATTAATTAACAATATTAATATATTAACGGTACATACCCCTGTTACAATATTGTGATATTTCTATCTAAACTTAGATTGTTAATTAATATATTAAAGGTACATGGCCCTATTACAATAGTGTGATATTTCTATCTAAACTTAATTTGTTAATTAATGTATTCTAATGGTGTACTATTTAATATAAACTTAGTTTGTTGATTATTATATTAATGTGTAGTACGGAAGCGTACTAGTGCCACCAAACGCAATAAAATAATTGTATTTTCCAACATTTAAACTTGGAAAAATCAACTTTAATCTTGGAAAAATCAACTTTAATCAACTTTACCAAGATTAAAGTTGATTTTTCCAAGATTATATGTAGGCAAATATAATTATTTTATTGCGTTTGGTGGCACTAATACGCTTCCGTAGGATTTAGATCTTGGAGAATCCGAAATCAGCCGAGATGTTCCGATTGGTTGCATAGACTCTCGTTATTTCCATATTCTCACAAACCCTTACTACACGCCGTACTGCATGAACGCATCTAACACTCTAATATCCACGTATTATTTAAAACGTAGTACAGTGTAACGTGTTTTCTTTTTAACTAAAAACGTTGTTTAAATAGACCCGGCCTCGGTGGCGCAGGCTGGTAGGTATAGGGTTCGCAGCCCGGTACCGGCTCCAACCCAGAGCGAGTTTTTAATGGCTCAATTGGCCACTACACCCTCTTCTCTCTCACTAACCACTAACCAACTAACAACTAACCCACTGTCCTGGACAGACAGCCCAGATAGCTGACGTGTGTGTGCCCAGGACAGCATGATTGAACCTTAATTGGATATAAGCACGAAAATAAGTTGAAATGAAATGTTAAGTAGAACTGTTTAACTATAGTCTGTGTGCGTGAAAATAGACTATAATGACTACACTGAATACTTGGATCCGTGAGCCAACCCGGTCTGAATGAGTCCATGACGTGCAGACTCCAGATAACTCATGAACACTTACCTGTTATAAACTAAACATGGATTTAAACAATCGCTATTTTCTACATTCAAATGATGGATATTGTCCATTGCCGTATACAATGACTTCACTTGGCCGAGTGGGTGGTTTGGAAAGCAATTTGCCTTAAATGTTTTAAGGTGTCCTTTTCCCCGCATAGGCACTCCGAGTAGCATAAAATAACATTAACGTCAGAGAAACTACATAATACAATTAACCAACCAGAAGCAGACTCCACAACCTAGAACACAGTGTATCAGAAGGACGTGCCCTAAAATAACTCATGGTTTGCCCATTAGCCTGTCATACGATTTAAATGTCAACACTGATAAACTCAAAACTTCCAATCCATACGCCTATAATGCTATTTACGTATTTACATTATAAGGTTCCAATATCTGAATAACTGGATTAGGATGTGACCTAACGTAGCTCATGTTTTTTTGCTCACTGCAATGCCTATCAAACTATTTGAGTCTCAACACTCGCAAAGGTGCCAATAACTGAATGGATTAGAATGACAGTTTTATTCATCTTCCAGATCATGGTGCAGCGATCGCTTTCAGCCAAGAGTTTGACTCACGCCAAGGGCGGATCCATTGTCGCAGGGTACCTCAAGATTCTCCCCTACTGGCTCTTTGTTATTCCTGGCATGATAGCAAGAATTATGTTTCCGGGTATATTCATTGATAACATGTAGAATATGTTTTGTACGTAACAATATCTTATAAACTACGTGCTTAGAAAGTAAACTTTTGTCTTTGTATTTTTATTCAGTATTAATTGAACACTATATTGGAAAGTCGTATACATGTATGTGATTGGATCACATAGTGGAAAACATAAAATGACAGAATATAAGAAGTATTTTAAATTCAACTGATTTTGTTCTGTTTATAATATATTAATAATTTAAGATGATTGGATTTTATATTATAAACTAATGACAGCATAATGCGCATTTCACATTGAATTACAGACTAGCGCTGAATGATTCTTTTTATTGATAAAAGCTTTTGTTATGCAAGCAGATAAATGTACATTCACTGTGAGTGATTTAGAAATTAATTACTACACTTGATAATGTGACAAGCCGAGATACACTGTGTGTTCCGGTATTAAGAATAGATCGATAACTGGTGGAAGACGACTAGACCGTAACACGTGAAACCGAACGACTCCTGTCAGTTAAACAAGTAACCGTGATTATCAAGTAAACATATTAAGCTAATCAATGGGATTGATTTGTACAGATATGTATCACAAAATTGCTATGCTTTGTACCATCTATTTCTGGGTTATCACAAATATATTATGCACATAGTGCCTCGAATCCTTACCCTATATTGTGTTTCGGTAATTATACTGTACGTTTCTGTTAGGCCTCGTATTGTAACACTAGCTAGAATAAGATACACTGGCGCGTGTGCCGGAATTCGTACTGTGGAGAGCGAAGTTTACGGAGGTCGAATCATGCCAATTTTTTTTTTGCTTGGAACAGGGATGGGGGTTTTGAACCCCGAAAAGTCCCACCAAGCCTGACACTGTGCGGTAGATATTAATAATAATGAACGACCGCCTGGAATCCAGCGCTGCATAGGTCATGGTATGTGTTGTTCTGGTTTTGGAATACCATAATATGTGGCGGGAGGATGTTTCCTCCAATTACTCTCATTGTGGACACACTACAATCCACAGCCCAGTAGGCTAGCCCGAGTACCCTGGCTGTAAGAGAGCTAGACGGACATTTGGACAGTTATACGCTCTCATTATCTGTCCAAATGTCCGTCTAGCCCTCTACAGTCAGAGTACTCGGGCTACCAGTAGGCTACAGTACCTCAAACCTGATTTGGAGTATAACCACGAACATTAATTAACTTTACCTCGTTTTTTAAAGCTAAATTACATAACTTTTGTCCCGAATAATAGTATATGGGTGTTTTGTTGCTACTAACCAATGGAATATCTTGATGCATAATGCTTTCACAATCCTGCAGATGAAGTTGCGTGCTCAGACCCGGAAGTGTGTAAGTGTATCTGCGAGAATCCAGCCGGCTGCTCCAACATCGCTTACCCGTTACTGGTTCTGAGAATACTGTCACCAGGTAACGTCATCATGCTTTGATACTTTACGTCGGCAACAATGACAATTAAGACAATGGCCACGGCAAAATATAAGCTGTGGAAAACTATTATATTGTGAATATTACAAATATAAGTATGTAATTAAATAGTGACAGAACACTGAAAGTTCCACGGTAAAATAAATGCCGAAGAAAATTGAAATCACCTCGGCAATATCCACAGCGCTGCCGATTACAGTGATTAATATTAAGAATTGCGTGTGGTCTTTGTGGAACAAGACATGAATACAGAGCACAGGTCAAACATACGAAACAATGCAGAGCAGCCTAAAGAGAAACACAAAATTGTTCACTGAATGATAAAACGTGTTCATCGTAAGACCATTTCCATTTCGTCGTGACACGCATAACCATAAAGAAAGCCTCAAGTTTATTATAGTAATTTAAAGTCCGCTTGATTTCAAAACAATACCTAACATGATATTCATGTACAGTTGTTTGTGCGTTATATAAAAATGTACACCATACAATGAAAAATACGCTGAAAATTACATAAATGTACTTTCTATAAGTGAGATTCTAGAAATTGTAACTTCTGCGGTTGCGAATCTAGGAATTGCAAATACTTCAGGCGGGAATCTAGAAATTGTAAATGTCGTAGGTGCGAATTTTAGAATTGTAAATACTGCAGGCCTGAATCTTGGAACTGTACACCGGGAAAAGGATGTAACATTAATGTTGTATAAATGGGTAGTATTGATAAACAAAACTTCTTCACCAAAATGCGCGCCTGTTCTATGCACCTTATCCACTACGCCTAAGTGAACTTCTGCTGTTGTTACAGGACTGCGCGGCCTGATGCTGGCGGCGCTGTTCGCCGCGGTGATGAGCACGCTGACGTCGGTCTTCAACAGCGCCAGCAGCATCTTCACCATGGACCTGTGGCGCAAGTTCCGCTCGCACGCGCCGGACTGGGAGCTCCTCATTGTCGGCAGGTAGTCTCCGTTTATCACTTCCATCCAGCTCCACCTGTAATTTTAAACCTTTTAGATCCATCTGTTCTTCCCATCCATACATCACTGCCCACCTATGATTCCAGTACCCACCAGCCTTAAGTCCGATGGGTTAGCCACTGCACCACCGAGGCTGGTTGATTTTCACCCAGTTCCACCATTCCTTGTAAATATTTTAGATCCATATTTTCTTCCCATTCGCACATAACTGCCCACATACGATCGGTCAAATCCAGGCAGCTCCACGCCCCATATGTCGTATCTGCAACACTGTCAGGAAAATTAACACCCAGACCTTTGTTCGCGCAAACTTAATTTAGACGCTTCATTTATTTTAATTTATACTTATTTTCGTGCTTATATTCATTTAAGGTTCCAGCTCGCTGTCCTGGGCACACACTTCAGCTATTTGGGCTGTCTGTCCAAGACAGTGGCTTAGTGGTTAGTTGCTGGTGGTTAATGAGAGAAATGTCGGTGTAGTGGTTTTACACCTACACACTGAGTTATTAAATTCGTTCTGGGCGGGATCTGGTACCTAGATGCGAACCAAGTACCTACCAGCCTTGTCATTTGGCTTAACCGAGACTGGTTAAATTGAACCCAGTTCCACCATTCATTTTGAAAACCCTTTAAATCCATCTTTCCTTTCGGTTCGTACATAATTTCTTACTTACAGTCTGTCAAATCCCGGCAGCTCCACGCCCCATACCTTGTCTCTGTAGCACTGTCAACACCCTGACCTTTGTCCGCTTTTGTTTACTTTATTCCTCTAGAAGTCACATTTGCTTTATTCAGGTTGATCATTATTCCTGCATGGTACCATGTGGAACAAAACCCTAATTGACGTCTATAATAATTTACCTATGTCTTTGAAATTTATATTAGTATTATTTGCCAGATGGCGATGTCCAAGTATTTAATGGACACAGTTTATTCAATACTTTATTGGAATAATAATTGTGTTATATGATTAAAATACAGCATCATTTGTGATATGCCAGTGTGACAAATACTATGGCCATGTTATAAATATGCCAGTGTGTGATTCCCGTACAGGGTGGTGGTGGTGGTTCTGGTGGGGCTTGCCGTTGTGTGGATTCCTATCATGCAGGCCGCCCAGGGCGATCAGCTGTGGCAGTACTGGCAGATGCTGATGTCGGCGGTGGGGCCGCCCTGGGCCATGGTCTTCCTCATGGGATTCTTCTGGAAGAGGACCACAGAACCCGTACGTTTGTTCTAGAAATAAGAAATAATCCTCTACATTCTTGACCGTTCATAAAACAAATACCAGCACTCTGTACATAATCATGTAAGTCATGGACGTTTTGGGGTGTTCGTAAACCAAGCACAAGCACTCTGTAAATAATCCTCTACATTCTTTAGAGTTCCTAAATCAAATACAAGAACATAATCATGCAAGTGGTGGGCGTTCATAAAAAAACAAGCACAAGCGCTCTGTAAATAATCATGTACATTCTTGAGCGTTCGTAACATAAATACAAGCACTCTGTAAATAATCACGTGCGTTTTGGGGCGTTCATAAAACAAGTACATGCACTCTGTAAATAATCACGTGTGTTTTGGGGCGTTCATAAAATAGTACATGCACTCTAAATAATCACGTGCGTTTTGGGGCGTCCATGAAACAAGTACAGCACTCTGTAAATAATCACGTGCGTTTTGGTGCGTTCATTAAAGCAAGCACAAACACCCTTTAAAACATCCTGTGCGTTGCTGGGCGTTCATAAAGGTGGTTTTGTTAATGATTTATTTTGTTTTGCAAACTTTCTATAATAGATCACATTACTTATTTTTAATAGAACAACTTAAGTTTGTCATATTCATAAATCGAGCATACTTTTTGGTTTTAATATGTTAATTATTATTCCTCTTTTATATTATTTAATTTTTATAAAATCCAGTTTCTGAAAAGAAATAATATAATTCGTAGATATTTTTTCCAGGCAGCCTTTTTTGGACTTATAGCCGGACAGCTGTTGGGATTTTCAAGACTGATATTGGCGTTCATTTACCCAACGCCACCCTGTGGAGATGTTGATGATCGACCTTACTTTCTCAAAATACACTTCCTGTATATCGCTGCCATGGAGACAGCTGTTTCCGGGGCCTCCATGATATGTATCAGCTTATTTACTAAACCACGAACAAAATCCAAGGTACACAATAGCTTACAGTTTTTTCCTCAAACAGGCCGACGTCATATTATAATTTGTAATAAAACTTTTCGAGTCCTAAGTGTATGCATATAGTTCATTTCTATCATTTTGCAGAGACACATGTTTATTAATTTCTCAGAGGTTGTGTATAAAATGTATTGCTTTGTTTGTCGTAATACTGAATTTTTATAAAATACCAAATTAGATTGTAAATAAATTTGGACTAAAATCCTTGTCTAATACCAACAGCGATTTTGTGAAATGACATGCCTATAATATGATTGGCCAGGGAACATACACTATATGACAGACAGCATGTGTGCTAAAGTCTATACTTTTATGAAATGACATGCCTATAATATGATTGGCCAGGGAACATACACTATATGACAGACAGCATGTGTGCTAAAGTCTATACTTTTATGAAATGACATGCCTATAATATGATTGGCCAGGGAACATACACTATATGACAGACAGCATGTGTGCTATAGTCTATACTTTTGTGAAATGACATGCCTATAATATGATTGGCCAGGGAACATACACTATATGACAGACAGCATGTGTGCTAAAGTCTATACTTTTATGAAATGACATGCCTATAATATGATTGGCCAGGGAACATACACTATATGACAGACAGCATGTGTGCTAAAGTCTATACTTTTATGAAATGACATGCCTATAATATGATTGGCCAGGGAACATACACTATATGACAGACAGCATGTGTGCTATAGTCTATACTTTTATGAAATGACATGCCTATAATATGATTGGCCAGGGAACATACACTATATGACAGACAGCATGTGTGCTAAAGTCTATACTTTTATGAAATGACATGCCTATAATATGATTGACCAGGGAACATACACTATATGACAGACAGCATGTGTGCTAAAGTCTATACTTTTATCAACCTAGCAGAGACAAAAGAAAAGAATAAGAAAAAGAAAGAAAGAAAGAAAGAAAGAAAGAAGGCTTATGTAGAAATGTTTAATCTAATATGGATATTATCAGGCACTTGTTAATCACTAGGTTCAGGATATTCATTATTTGCAGTAGTAGTAGTAGTAGTAGTAGTAGTAGTAGTAGTAGTAGTATATATATATATATATATATATATATATATATATATACAGTCAGACCTCGTTACAACGACCGTCGTTACTATGATATTTACACCATTCGACCACAAATTGTCGGGAACAAACGTACGTCAGTGTTATTCTGTTCATTACACCGGAATTCACACCTTCCGACACCGACAGAGCACGTTGGCAGTACACACACAGCCGCTTAGAATCGTTGATCTCGTAGTGAGCCGACTGTGTCACATGCTGTCCGAGCTACCGATGTCTGTGAAATCTGTAGACATGTATTGCTTTTGCAAACAAGTCTTTAGTTAACCAATTAAAGGATTAACTTAGAACAATAAAATCTTCTCTTTTCATGATATTTTGTAAACGAAACAGGTACCAATTGTAGGTGTGTTGATTGGACGGACCATGAATGCGCCTTGTTTAATATATTTAATGATGTTTTTTTTAAACATATTTAATATATGTACGTGTATTTGTTGTTTTTGATAATAATTGCAATGCATAAATTATTCCGTCATCAGTTAATATTAATTAGTAGTTTTTGTTACGTTATTGTGGCAGTGGAGATAACTCATGACAATTCGATACACCGGCTATTTCGATATAACGACAAAATGACCCAGGGACGAACATGGTCGTTGTAACGAGGTCTGATTGTATATATATACACATATATACAGTAGGTGACCTCTGTTCCGAGCAGACCTCTGCCCAGAGAAGCCATCAGAGTTCCCAGGGCAGACGTTCTTGTACCTTTGGTGGATGTAAGGACATGGCACAATGATGTCACAGGTTGACTGGTCCAGCTGCTGACCTACCTAGCCTGAGAGAACTAAGGGGACAGTAAGAGGAGGAACGGGACACGTAGGGTTGTGTCCAGCTAGACACTAGGCACTCTTGAACTAACAATGCAACGTTTTTATATTTTGGGAGCCAACTTCCACCTCTGCACTCTTTGTCAGTTACATACCCAGCGACTTACACCCTTGTCAGTTACAAACCCAGCGACTTACACCCCTTGTCAGTTACAAACCCAGCGACTTGCACCTCTGCACCTCTTGTCAGTTACAAACCTAACGATGTGCACCTCTTGTCAGTTACAAACCTAACGACTTGCACCTCTGGAGTCTGCACCTCTTGTCAGTTATAGACCCAGCGACTTACACCCCTTGTCAGTTACAAACCTAGCGACTTACACCCCTTGTCAGTTACAAACCCAGCGACTTGCACCTCTGCACCTCTTGTCAGTTACAAACCTAACGACTTGCACCTCTGCACTTCTTATCAGTTACAAACCTAACGACTTGCACCTCTGCACCTCTTGTCAGTTATAGACCCAGCGACTTACACCCTTGTCAGTTACAAACCTAACGATTTGGACCCCTTGTCTGTTACAAACCCAGCGACTTGCACCTCTGCACCTCTTGTCAGTTACAAACCTAACGACTTGCACCTATCCACCCCTTGGTAGTTACAGACGCAGCGACTTGCACCTCTGCACCTCTTGTCAGTTATAGACCCAGCGGTTTACACCTCTGTACCCTTTGGTAGTTACAAACCCAGCGACTTGCACCTCTGCACCTCTTGTCAGTTACAAACCTAACGACTTGCACCTATCCACCCCTTGGTAGTTACAGACGCAGCGACTTGTACCTCTGCACCTCTTGTCAGTTATAGACCCAGCAGTTACACCTCTGTACCCCTTGGTAGTTACAAACCCAGCGACTTGCACCTCTGCACCTCTTGTTAGTTACAGACCCAGCGATTTGCACCCCTTGTTAGTTACAGACCTAGCGACTTGCACCTCTGCACCCCTTGTTAGTTACAAACCCAGCGACTTGCACCCATTGTTAGTTACAGACCCAGCCACTTACGCCCTTGTTAGTTACAGACACAGCTACTTACAGCCTTGTTAGTTACAGAGCCAGCGACTTGCACCCCCTTGTTAGTTACAGACCCAGCTAGTTACACCCCTTGTTAGATACAGACACAGCAACTTATACCCCTTGTTAGTTGCAGACCCAGCGACTTACAGCCCTTGTTAGTTACAGTCCCAGCGTCTTACAGCCCTTGTTAGTTACAGACCCAGCGACGTACACCCCCTTGTTAGTTGGAGACCCAGCGACTTACAGCCCTTGTTAGTTACATACCCAGCGACTTACAACCCTTGTTAGTTACAGACCCAGCGATATGCACCCCTTGGTAGTTGCAGACCCAGCGACTTACCGCCCTTGTTAGTTACATACCCAGCGACTTACAACCCTTGTTAGTTACAGATCCAGCAACTTACAGCCCTTGTTAGTTACAGACCCAGCGATATGCACCCCTTGTTAGTTGCAGACCCAGCGACTTACAACCCTTGTTAGTTACATACCCAGCGACTTACATCCCTTGTTAGTTACATACCCAGCGACTTACAGCCCTTGTTAGTTACAGACCCAGCGATATGCACCCCTTGTTAGTTGCAGACCCAGCGACTTACAGCCCTTGTTAGTTACAAAGCCAGCGACGTGCACCCCCTAGCTAGTTGCAGACTCGGCGACTTACAGCCCTTGTTAGTTACAGACCCAGCGACGTGCACCCCCTTGTTAGTTACAGACCCAGCGACTTACAGCCCTTGTTAGTTACAGAGCCAGCGACGTGCACCCCCTTGTTAGTTACAGCCCCAGCTACTTGCACCCCTTGTTAGTTGCAGACCCAACGACTTACACCCCTTGTTAGTTAGACACAGCAACGTGCACCCCTTGTTAGTTACAGACCCAACGACTTACACCCCTTGTTAGTTACAGACACAGCAACTTGCACCCCTTGTTAGTTACGGACTCAGCAACTTGCACCCATTGTTAGTTACAGACCCAGCGATTTGCACCTTTGCACCACTTGTTAGTTACAGACACAGCGACTTGCATCCCTTGTTAGTTAGAAACAGCGACTTACACTCCTTCTTAAATACAAACCCAGCGACTTGCACCCCTTGTTAGTTACAAACCCAGCGATTTGCACCTCTGCACCCCTTGTTATTTACAGACCCAGCGATTTGCACCTCTGCACCCCTTGTTAGTTACAAACCCAGCGATTTGCACCTCTACACCCCTTGTTAGTTACAAACCCAGCTATTTGCACCTCTGCACCCCATGTTAGTTACAGACCCAGCGACGTACACCCCTTTGGTAGCTACAAACCCAGTGACGTACACCCCTTGGTAGCTACAAACCCAGCGACCTGCTTGTTGTTATTTCAGCTACACCGAGTGACGTGGTGGACAAGGCACGACGAGAAGCAACCCGAGTTATCTGACGACGAGGACAAGGATGACGTCACACATGACACACCTGACCAAGGTCAACTACTTTAGTCTGCTGGGAGAAAATGACTATCATTATACCTTACGACGTCACGGTTGGCCCAGACATTTTGAATATTAAACGTTTTGCACAGAAAGTACTAGTTTTTAAACCTCGTGTTGTGGGTGGAGGTGATAAAATTGCCACTTCATTGGAATCAAATTAAATCCAAAGTGTTCAAATATACCAAACCAATGTTATCTACTTTTAAAGTAGTTTGTTTTGGGGGTTTCCATACTATCTTGAGGCTGGCGTCTTTTTGCTTGCTTTGCATAGCTAGCTCATTACAAAGACATTTGTAATCAAACCACATATTTCATTCTTTAGAAAAATAACGGCATTTTATCAAATCTGGCCAAAATAATATTTACTTGATACTAAAAGATAGAAGTGTCTTTTTACTGTTGTTTTTTTGTAATTGAGGTTTAATGGTATTGTGTCAGGCATCAATGGCGATTAATATACTGAAATATTTCTATTTGTGTTTTTCAGAGCCATCCAAGTTGAAGCACCGATTCGAAGTGTGCTGCGGAATTAAAGAACAGAAGATGTCGACTCTTTCCAAGGAAGAACGTCTAGCACTACAAGTGAAAATGACGTCAATAAAAGAAAATCCAAAATGGCGACTTATCCTCAATATGAATGCCATAATACTGATGGGAATAACCGCCTTTATCATCGGCTTTTATCATTAGAACTATATGTATATAGGCCCTACATAACAGACCATCATAGACAGATTTAGATTTAGGAAAATAAATTCATTGTTTTGCATGTTTATTTGGGTTTTTTCCTGTGATACCTTGTGACAAATAAAGAAGGGGAAACAACCAACAGCTCGATGGTACCAGTTTGACAGTCTTCTACTCACGACGGGCATACCAAAGGCCGTGGTATGTGCTATCCTGTCTGTGGGATGGTGCATACAAAAGATCCCGTGAATCGTTGATATCAATGGACAAATGAAATGCCTAAAAAGTCCAACAAAACACCCAGACGATTTTAACAATTTTTTAATAATTATACATTTCACAACAAGAACATTCATTTTAGGTCAGTATACCCTAAACAAATAATTATTCATGTATAAATATTCTCTCCAAAATATTTAACAATAATTTTCTGTAAAATTAATGTATTTCTTATTTGGGTGTGTTGACAGGAGTAATTAAAAATACATCATACATGGTGAATGCGAGATTTTAACTCAGGATGTGGAGGGAAAAATACATTGATCTATTTAGATTCAACATTAGTCCTGCGTTCAGTACACAAGTTTGGAACCAAGCACCCACTAATGAGGCTTGCAGAGTCGTACCCAGCAGAGGTGCAATAAGGGCAATTGTACCCTCAAGACAAAATATGAAACAAGTCACAAATGCCTTTTCTCTATCTGGAGAGTACTTTTGTTCTTTTTGAACTGCCAAGCCATTTATTTTAGGTTAGTCACGGCGAGCAATTCGTAATGGCATGTCCTATTGAACGCAGAGCTGAATAAAATCTCTTGGAATCCAGTTACCGACATCGAAGAAACAAAACATGGTGTCGCTGTTTGATACAAACATACACCTTTTACTGTTCTTCTAACAAACGTGTACTTCTAGGATGATATTACAACATATCGAAATGAAAGAAGCTTGGCTTATCTATTTTTAATTTATAAATATAACGTAATAATGTTTTAAAGTAACCTTGTTTAGTCTGGTATATAATTTAGTTTTATTCACGTATTCAGTCGTAATAAAGGTATTGCCTGAATGAAAATAAAATCAAATTCTGGCTCCAAGCTGTAAATAACGAACTCGTATCAGTATTGCATTTGACTAATTTCAAAGGATACGTTTCTGTTTTCAAGACAACAGTACGCTTTAGTATTGCACTTACTATTGTAATTTAATAATAATAAAAAATAAACACAAAATATACAACCAAAAGATTGCTACAAACTGTTACAAGGCATTATGGGACATCCACGGACTGAAATATGCCCCAGTCAGCGAAAATATGTCATGAGGGCAGGTTGTGCATATTTGGCAATATCTGAGCAACTGAAGCTTTGGTAATATACAAACCCGTACGCGGTTTATCAGAGCCGGTTTATCCTAGTAGTACAGATAGCACGTGCTACGGTCCCCGCGCTTCAGGGGCCCCGCGGTGATGTGTACATTTATTTTTCCCAGATTATTTTTTCCCCTCTCCCCGAGGGGGTTCCAAAAATATATACCCTGGAAAGAGGGCCCCGCAGTTATTTGTGCTACAGGCAGCGCGGATCCTTAAACTTCTCTATGGTTTGTTTATCTAGAAAGCGGGAGCAATGTGGTTTTAAAAAGTAGCCTAGTAGTCGCGTCATAGAGGCGTTTCACCAAGACCATTGAACATAGCGTTGTTACTACAGATCGCTGTCGCTCACACTTTTAAAGAGCTGCAGGGTGGGTTTTTTTTTTTTTTTTGCAGTATCCAAGAACCATGGTTTTGTACCATGTTAGAAGCCGTAGTTGGGAAGCATTGTTTTGCAGTTTAATAACTGTAGTTTTATAATATCTGAGACTGTAGGCCTAGTTTGTGTCGCATCTTAGGAATCGTTTGTAGCATTTTAATTTTGTAATATCGTAGGATAATTATTTTAGAATCAGTAGCCTAAATGTAATATCGTTTGAACCTTAGTTAAATAGTATCTTAGAAATCATATATTTTGTAGATTCTATGAATATTATTGATAATATTAAGTAGATTTGAAACGCAATGCATTATTCTGCAAAACAGAATGTCAGTAGAAAAATATTGTAGGATTTCTGAGACACCAAAACACAACTGAGATATTAAAATGTCCGCAAATAGGATGATTATCTAAATAAAACAGCCCATGATAAGCCACGAGAAAACCACTTGCTAACAGAGAAACGCAGTGACGTTCATCAAGATAAGTCGAATAAACATACATTTTCCATTAAAACCCTGTCTTCTACTTCGTTATGTGGGTATTCTAGCACTGTCGTTAAAACCATATTCTTGTTATTCTTTGCCTTGTAGGAAGTGTAGCCCCAAACACTTTTACTCAGTCTTAGCTTTGGTTTCCCCGGCCTGGACGTCGAGAAGTCGTGTTTTGGCGCCATAACGAGCGGAGAGTCGGGGGAAACAATCAGATCTGTGGCCGCTGTGTGGCGTGGTGATCGCGAACGTCTCTTCGAAAAACTATAGCAACAAGAACACCTGCATAGTCCAAATAAATTATCAAAGAAAATAAAATGTCTTCTTCGTATGAGCACCGCTGCAACGAGTATAATAATCACTAAAATCACGATAACCACTGTTCCGACAATGGCCGAAGTGTTGAACTGCCGCGAGGGGCGAGCGAGTGTCCGTGTGCCAGTTGTTAAAGAGAAACAGTTGGGCGTCATTACAGTCTCGTTATGAAACGCGGGAAAACACGAATCGACTGTTCCGCTCTCAACACAAAATGTGTACTGTGTGTTGGGCAGCAGTCCATCAATCCGTTTGACGAGTGACGTCAGTTCCTGTATCATGACGCACGAGTCGTCCGAGCTGTTGGTCCAGTAGAGCAGCGTAAATCTCGAGTAACCAACATGTTTCGAGCTGTCGCTGGACTTTGGACCCGCGTTGATTTCTAGTTCCACATTGTTTCCATGGACATTACGCGGCGTCAAGTGTATGAGTGATTCGCAACGAGGACCAGTCCATTTGCCGTGACACACGCACTCGGCCGATACGTCACTTCCGCCCTTCTTGTGAGACAGGGTCGTGGTCCGACAGGGACTATTGTTCTTGCACTGTACATGGTCGCAGAATGTGCTTCCATTGTCTGAAATCATAAAGGGGTGGACAGTCATATGGTGTAACCGGCGGTATTTATCATTTGTAGTTCTAAAACATTTTTCCATATCGAAAATGCGCATATACAATTACTGTGTGTGATATGTTAGTTGTGGTGCATTGATTGGAATGGAAAATAACGAAATGGGATCAGCACAGAAATGAATGAGAGAGAGAGAGAGAGAGAGAGAGAGAGAGAGAGAGAGAGAGAGAGAGAGAGAGAGAGAGGAGGGGGGGGAGGTGGGGGGGGTGGGGTGGGGAGATACACGTTTATACACATTTTCCAATTGTATAATGCATTACAGAATATATATTTCGTATCGTCAAAGACAATTTAACTCAAACCATTCTGAATTGGAAACCCAATCGCCCAATACCAGAGTGTATATTATTGGCGAAGTAGTTTCTTACAATGGACATATAACCAGGTAACAGTTGTGAATAGCTTCAATAGTGCCAACACCTTATTTGTATCGTCTAGTACTTAATCTCTCGATGGCCAACGTAGAAAGGTAAATTTCTGTTAATAGATCACACAGGTAATTCGTGTTACGTTGAAGTACCATTCTATTCAAATACATCGCACACTGCGATTATCGACTCGAGCTACCTACTCCCGTACACAATTCTAAAGTTAATTATCTTTATATAATACCAATGGAAATCCTTCAATGCCCAACTGTTCATCATGCCTGGGTTATACAAAGGTGAAGCAAATTTGGAATTCGCATATTTGTAAAAATATGTTCCAGTTGATATTCCAATATTCAACAAAGAGCAACATTGTTTTGTAACAGACACTTTTAAACATCGTTACAGGCTCCTTCAAAGAATTACTTTTACAACATTAGTTTACGTAATGCTCTGAAAAGCATTCGTTATTCATTCAACTGACATGCTTTTATTCAAGTAAAGTTCACTTTTCCACAGAGCTGCTAAACCTCACTTTGGGTAGAAGCTAGTACTGTGGTTTGAACCCAGATCCTATGAATCTTAACACTTAATGAAGGAAGATATGTTATATATAACGACGTACTCAACACATTTTATTTACGGTTATATGGCGTCAGACATATGGTTAAGGACCACACATATATTGAGAGAGAAAACCTACTGTCGCCACTTCATGGGCTACCCTTTTCGATTAGCAGCAAGGGATCTTTTATATGCACCATCATACAAACATGATAGTACATACCACGGCCTTTGTTCCACCAATTGTAGAGCACTGGCTGGAACGAGAAACAGCCCAATGGGTGTGTCGACGGGGATCAATCCTAGACCGACCGCGCATCAAGCGAACGCTTTACCACTGGGTTACGTCCCGCCCTACACTTGATGACGTTTATGTAGTGGAACTGGCAAGTTTAGCTATGTGAAAGATAGAAATCTCGCCGGTGTCTCTCGGCTATTTCCGTACACTGGTGTATTTAACGAATGATGTTACGTACTGGCGAGACAGATGAGGATGATGTTAAAACTGGACAGCGCGTGCAGAAAGATCGTTGATGTCGTCTGCCGCATCGTCTAATCACATCACGTGACCATCAGGTCTGTTAGTCGGCTAATGATGTCAGCAATTCAAATCTGAAATAAATAGAACGTGTATTTTTTAATTTAAGTAAACAAGAAAGTATGTTTCACGTTAATTACCCCCCAAAAAAAAAAAAAAAAAAAAAAAAACCCAAAACCCCCAACAAAAACCAAAGCACAAGATTTCCAAAATTATATCTACTCGGTACTCTCCCCCTCCTAAACTGTATCAACCTGTCACCTCTCCTGTAAAAAAGCACTGGTCTCCAAACTAAGCTGTATGTAAAAATGGATGACAGTAATTTTTCCCTTTATGTCAAGCATTATACATTCTGCTCCAGCTTTTGATGTCTACATATCACAACTTTAAGATAACTTAATGCATGCTCATTGTGTTCAGATTTCAAGAAATGCCATACCATTCCAACACAGTAATGGTTCCATCAGGATTATGATGTCCAGGTATCCAAAAAACCTTTTATGGTAGACAGTTGGAGGCTATATCTACTAAATACGATGCATCACTGACCAACATTATGACTGATGCTATTCCTCATTTTGAATTTGTGCATACGTTTTCATCTCTTCGGTAAAACTCTTGCACATTTATTACGTTTTCATAGTTTTAGATGAAATGACGTACTTGACAACTGTATTGACAGTACTAATAAAGGGAGCCACCTTTCGCGAACACTGAATATATCCTATCTGTTATGACAGTGAATCATGAGGGCATGTCTTCACAGCTGTATTGTCCGGTGATAGTTTTGTTCCGGTGCTAGAAGGGTCTCCTCGGGAGTGGCTGTCCTATAGACGTGCCACTAGATACAGACTGATCGAATCAACCACTGTTTTGCCAAATACCCATTCGACTCTGCATTGGGCAGAGATGCGGCCCTGATCATGTATTGCGGGTGGGGTTTTTCGCTGACTCATTGACCTATATGTGCTATTTATGAAAACTAACAATGATTTGATACCGAGGATGCTAGCTGTTGATTAAAGAATGTGATGTGGTGTCGTTAAACAAACATTAATTATCTTCATAGAGGTGCTGTTTATGCTTTGTTAGAATGGTAGAATTCGGTACATCAGAAGAACGAAACTGATCTGCGATCTCGCGTGTAAGTTATGGGAAGACATGCATGAACTCCCGACGGACCTAGCGTGATAATCCGTTTGATAACATGAATATCACTCTTACCTCCAATTCGTGGTATTACGGTAGCAGAACCTAGTTTCAAACAGTGAACACTGACACTAAGTTTGGTTAATTTACAAACCTTTAACTCACTTGGATAAAGTTAGAAAACAGTGTTGAAAAAATGGAAATACAAGGTGAAAAGGATTCAGGCCAGCTCGTTTTTCCCTAACGCCACCATCGATTTTCGCCGAATTCGAAGATTTGCTCCAGACCCCCCCCCCCCCCCCCCCCCACAACCCCCACCCCACCCCCCGTCTCGTACGCTTATGGAACAAAATGATCGGCTACTGGATGTAGAGAAACCCCAAGCCAAACATTTGTGTTTTGAAGTTTAGTACTGCCAGAACAATATTCACGTCCTTGACCTACAAAGGTTTCGAATATTTTGTCCAATGGAATTCCATCTTTATTTAACAGCACTCTCTTTATATTTAACCAGCGGTCAGTGTTTGATATTTTAATGTCACACCATCTGACGACAAAATAACCCCGGTTCTGCCGAATAACTTGAGTTGAGTTGGACGGCACGTAGCCCAGTGGTAAGGCGCTCGCTCGATGCACGGTCGGTTTGGGGTCGATCCCCGTCGGTGAGCCCATTGGGCTATTTCTCATTCCAACCAGTGCACCACGACTGGTATATCAAAGGCCGTGGTATGCACTACTCTGTCTATGGGATATAAAAGAACCCTTTCTTCTAATCGAAAAGAGTAGCCCATGAAGAAGCGAAAACGGGTTTCCTCTCTCAATATCTGTGTGGTCCTTAACCATGTCTGACGCCATATAACCGTAAATAAAATATGTTGAGTGCGTAGTTAAATAAAACATTTCTTTTTTTTCTGTCGGGAGTTGTAAGGCCACTCAGGCCCGTAGCCAGGATTTTGAGGGGGGGGGGGGGGGGTCGTTTAGGCCCGAGTTGCTTAGGGGGGTCCGGGGGAATACTGAAACAAAACGCCACCGGTTGGAGGAGGTGGGGGGGGGGGGGGGGTCGACTTCTCTCGCTATAATCATTAACCCACTATCTTGAACACACAGTCCACATAGCTGAGGTGTATACCCAAGAAAACGTGCTTGAACTTTAATTAGATATGAGCACGAAAGTAAATTGAAATGGATGAACGAACGAACGAACGAACGAACGAATGAACAGAAAGATTTATTTCACGGCCTTTAATACACTAGTCGTGAAGCACTGGGTTGTTAGTACACAGCCCATTAGGTCCATCGTGATGAATTGATTTTGCAGTCAGCTACGCCTCAGATGGAACTAATACCACCGGGGTACATTCCGCATGCTCACCTTGAACGAACTGTATGCTTACGTGTTACAAAAACAACAACAAACCTGACTTCAAAGCAACAGCAGTTACACATGTGAACAATTCAATACATACTTCAACAAACGAAAAAGATCGCACCTTATTTTTGTTCTAACGTCAGTGTAAATACTGCGCTCACCAGAGTGGAGTAAATTATTTTCACGTGATATGTTCAATTTGTATTGTTTTCAGATCAATAAAACACAACGAGAAATGAACGCCACAGCAATCGCTGTGTGAAAATGTTCTGCACGTATTGTCCGAGCTGGGACATAACGCGTTTTAGAACCTGGAGAGATATCAGTTTTAAACATGGCACTTCTACGTAGGACGTCGTTTCAAACAGAGTACCTGGTTGGTAACACGTCACTTATACTGAAAGTTAAAATTTGTTTTGTTTAAAGTTAAAACATTGTTTAACGACAGCACAAGAGCACATTGCTTTATTAATCATCGGCTATTCGATGTCAAACATTTGGTAATTCTGACATATATGAAATCCGCTACATTGTTTTTCATTAGTAGCACGGGATCTTTTATATGCACCATCCCATAGACATGATAGCACATACCACAGACTATGATATACCAGTGGTGGAGCACTAGCAGGAACGAGAAATAGCCTAATGGGTGTACTGATGGGGATCGATCCTAAACCGAGCGCACATTAGGTGAGCGCTTTGTCATTTGGCCTTCACGTACACAAACGGCAAGAAGAAACTTTCAGTGAATTCTATATAAAATTAAGAGCAAATTCCTCTATAATTTGTATATGACCATTTGGCCAACGACAACACAAACGCTGCCAAATACGTTCTATAAAATTGATTTCCTAATTGTTCTCTCTACACACAAGGGGGCGGGAGGCAGCCCAGTGGTAAAGCGTTCGCTCGATGCGCGGTCGGTCTGGGATCGATCCCCGTCGGTGGGCCTATTGGGCTATTTCTCGTTCCAGCCAGATCACCACGACTAGTATATCATAGACCGTGGTATGTACTACCCTGTCTGTGGGATGGTGCATATAAAAGATCCCTTGCTGCTAATCGAAAAAGAGTTGCCCATGAAGTGGCGACAGCGGGTTTCCTCTCTCAATATCTGTGTGGTCAATAATCATATGTCTGACGCCATATAACCGTAAATAAAATGTGTTGAGTGCGTCGTTAAATAAAACAGTTCTTTGTTTTTTCTTTCTCTACACACAACTACCAAGACGTAACGTCAGTGTAACGGTAGATGTTTCATCTTCACTAGAACATTCTAGCCACATATAGTATCCGTCGTATCCATGACAGAACTCTTTATTAATTCATAAGGCAATTGCTTCGTGCGGCGTATATCGATCCGCCCCTTTGCTTGAAACGCAAACGTTTACCAGCACATTTGTACGGCAGCACTAGAAATATTAAAACACATTAAGTTGGTTCTTTGTCTCTCTGACCAATACAAGTCTTTGATCGTCGATGTGTTAAAAGCAACTCGTTATGGTTATAGGACGACTGTATGGCAAATAATAACACAATAGATCACACAGTTACTGAAATCATTTCGCTGACAGACTGAGAGATACTTTAAGTCTCACCGCTGGCGTAACCAGAGTGGGGAACATGAGGCAATGCCCCACCTCCAATCACACACACACACCCCTACACACACACCACATTATATATTTTTCTGACGCCACAACGTGACTCACAGTGTGGTCGACCGCCCAATATAAAGTAATGGCTACGCCAGCCAGTCTCACCCAGTATAAACATAGTATTATTAATAATACAAAATGACCTTTAAAAACTAAAATATGTATTATAGAGGCTACTCTGTATAGAGTTGTGCGACACTATATGAAACTGTAAAATAGTTAAACGGACCAATAAAATTTTGTATGACGCTGAAATGTAATACTTGATGTTTTCTTACTTTAATTATTAACTCGTGCCAACTGGATACAGTGCACCTCCAAAAAAACACAAAAAAAAACAAACAAAAAAAAACTCCACACACATTCTCTCTCTCTCTCTCTCTCTCTCTCTCTCTCTCTCTCTCTCTCTCTCTCTCTCTCTCTCTCTCTCTCTCTCTCTCTCTCTCTCTCTCTCTCTCTCTCTCTCTCAATCCTCCTTAGTAAACACTGATATATACGTGATGAGTTTGGGGCTACATATATTACCAGAACGATAATTTCTAAAAACAATTAACGAATCATTAACTGAAATGACTCCGTGTGTACCGAGCGCTATGCGGTGCTGTGATGATTATACAACACAAACGGATCGAAATTACGAGAGTACGTGTATGTCAAATAACACTAACAGTATAGTCACGTTCTGTAGCCGAGTTTCAACTCTGTGTACTATATTGTAATCACTTGATTTATTCATTCCCAACGCAGGTTTTAACAAGTTGTCACGGATGACCTCTGCAGGTTCCGTTTATAAACTACACTGAAGCAATACTCATTACTAACTTTACAACTTTTCTTGTTTTGTTTTTTTTGTTTTTTTGTTGTTGTTGTTTTTTGTTTCTTCTGGGGTGGTGCTAGTTCCTTTTGTTTAGCTTCTGTTGTTTTATTTTTTTACCCCACCCCACCCCCCAGCAAAAACAACCAACCAACCAAACAAACACAGAGTTCTGTATAGTATGTCCGTATAATATGTTTTAAATTATGTGGCTCTCTATGATTGTAATCATGCAGCACTGGTGTCTAGGTTTTCAAATCTACAGTCTCACTACTTGTAATCATGCAGCAGTGGTGTCTAGGTTTTCAAATCTACAGTCTCACTACTTGTAATTTTTCCAATCAAACAGCTCTCTATATTTTCCTAATTCTCAGTTATCTTAACTTGGTGTTCAAATGTAAATATTGTATAAAACGTATCAAAGTTTACGTGTGTTGGCTTAACCGTGTACGAACAGCATTTGCCATTACGATAGCTCAATACTATTATCCTTGGCGACTTAAGCCGACTTTCGACGAAAACAAAAAGCGCCATATCGCCGGCTTGATTACGCCCCGGGAATACATAATTTAAATATCGACTCTGAAAACACCGGCAGAATCATCAACAAGCACGATATCCAGTTTCAATAAGCTTCTTCTAGAATGCGCGGCCATGTTCACGAGACCTATTTAACGCTTGACGCTGTCTTACGTTAATGACATTTGTTTCAGTCAACGACGTGTAAACAAAAGCCACTTTGTATGACAACCATCTGCCCATACATGTAATCAAAATACAACTGCGTACACGTGAACTAAAGTATATCTATGAACAATACAGTGGCATGTAATGCATGCATATTGGCGATGGAGCTTTAAATGAAATATTGTATTTAACAAAGCACTCAACACATTTAAAATCCACACATGGGACTACCTTATTGTCCGTTGACCCGTTGTTTCGGTGAGATTCCCGTTTCGATGGTTGCGTGTTTGTGCACAACAGTACGCACATTTGAAGATTTCTGACGTCGTTGACTTTTGCACGGGGAAAGTAACAAATGCCTGTCACATTCACAGAAATGTTCGTAAAAACAAGGTTAAAACGAGCAAAGAAAGCAAGATTGAACTTGACCCACTCTTAAAACCGGCCCATTTCTTAATACCTTTTTTTTTTTTTAATGATTTTCAAACACTGTCATTTGAAAAAACCTTAATTTTAAAAAACTATTTTTGTCTGTTCTCAACTGTACTGCTATCTAGTTATAAAGTCACATGATTGTCACGCTGTCTGTTTGCAAAACTCTCTTTAAAGATACTTGCCAAAAATATATGGTCCTTATATATATGTTTTAAGGTAAATATCTTTCTGAATATCTGTTTATATATTTATTAAAACTCTGAATACAGCTTATATTTTTAACCAAACAATTTTACCATTATAACCAGTCATTTCTAACACGATTGGAAGACATCAGAATTGTTATATTCGTTTTCCTAAAATGTTGTCTGTTAACGTTGGTTCTTGAGCACTCCATTTTGTAATTTGCCTTAAAATATTTACATGTTTTGTTGAACAACATACATATTTTGATAAAACACTGAAAAGTTTTTGCTGTATGCTGTACCAATAAATGTTTCACTCACCGAAACAGGTGACGTAGTTAACAATATTTACTGCTGATGCATGCTACAGTGTTTAACGCACGTGCTGTAAACTACGCTACATAGGTAAACGAGTTACCAGTTATTATCAAATTTATGTCCCGAGTGAAATAATTTTCACTTGTCACGAGCTTTAACGAGTGAAAAGTGAAATTATTTCACGAGGGACATAAATTTCATAATAACTGGAACCGAGTCTGTTATTCTATTTATTATCCCTGCTATTTGGGAGTTTTAAAAGCCTTTATTTTTCGATATAGCCTACATCAGCTACACGTCCATGTATATAGAAACTACTTTACTGTTCTGGGTATTGCTTTAACTTTATATTTTATTCACGGTTCACAGATATTTTTCAAAACCCAAAGTTCTATGAACTGCATTAAACTACCATTTTCTTACAAGTTTAACACTGAAACCAGAAAATGCAAATGCTTTAAACTACGTGACGCCATTGTGTGTACTTTGCCAGAAATTATGATTTTTATTTTCCCCGTTATGAATGCCTGCTGGAGTAATAAATGTTGATATGCTTAAGAACCAAATGCTTATGCTAACCGAAATGTGTTCACCCATGATACACGCGACACGAACAGAGTGAAAATACGCACATATATTATATGCAGATGGTTTATATCTGTTTTGCATTTTACAAACCGACGGTTGTTACAATGACTTTATTAGCCAATATCTGCATACAGAACACCTATACTGAAAAACACAGTTGACAGTATTTTACTATGTACAAAAAATAAAATAAAATAAATAAATTATTGTGCACCGCAATTAGCAACATAGAAAGTTAGGACGGTATTCGGGTTAAATGGACATTCACGAGTTTGGTGCCATGTTTAAGATGTTATCGACTAATAGAGACTTTTTAACGATTGTAATTACATATCAAATACATTTTTCTGCATAATATATTAGTGGCTGTATATTAAACGTGTTTCTGACCGTTCTAATATTTGTACTAGGTTAAATTTCATTTTATTTCCTCAAATATATTTTTTCGTACGTACGAAATTATTTAAAGACAAAATCCAGCTTGGGCTTCTTACAAATATTAAGACGACCAGAAACACATTGGATATACAGACACTGATATTCTAAACAAGAAAATATATTTAATCTGTAAGTTTAATCGTAGAAATATTTTAGTTTTTGGAAACATCTTACAATGCAGCAAACTCAGGAATGTCCCTTTAACTATGTCTCCAACATGCACAACGTTGACAGATGGCTCCAGGTGAATCGCTAACGCATTGACGAGTGACATCAAGCGAACTAAAGAGAAACATTATCCAATTAATCCCGTAGCTTCCGGCTATTTTCCTCACTGTTTAGCACCAGGTAATAAAAGCAGATTACGTGTCGACGTATTATGACATTCGTCGTAATTATATACCATCATGTTTGGTTCGACAGCACGAGCTGATATCACCAAAATAAACTATTGAAAGTTGAAAAAGTCAAACTCTTATTTTTAAGGGGTTTGGGGAGGGGAAGGGAAGGCGAGGGAGGGGCAGAGGTGTGTTTCGGGGGTCAAACCCCCACATCTTCGAGCGAAATTAAAAAATATGTATGAGGTATGATTCGGACTTTCCCTAAAACTTCGCTAGCAATAGTTTAGACCCCCCCCCCCCCCCCCCCCCCCCCATCTGCACATCCAGCTTAAAGAGGTCTGGATTGAGAAATAACCCAATGGGCCACTGTCGGGGATCGATCCTAAGGCTTTATCACTGAGCTATGTCGCTACTGTATGATGCCCGCTACTATATGATGCCGTTATTGTGTAATGCCCGTTACTGTTTGATGTCCGTTACTGTATGATGCCCCGTTACTGTATGATGCCCCGTTACTCTCTGATTCCCCGGTTACTGTGTGATTCCCCGGTTACTGTATGATGCCCCGTTACTGTGTGGTGCACCGTTACTGTGTGATACCCTGTTACTGTGTGATACCCTGTTACTCTCCGATTCCCCGGTTACTGTGTGATTCCCCGGTTACTGTATGATGTCTGTTACTGTGTGATGCACCGTTACTGTGCGATACCCTGTTACTGTGTGATACCCTGTTACTCTCCGATTCCCAGGTTATTGTGTGATTCCCCGGTTACTGTATGATGCCCTATTACTGTATTATATCCGTTACAGTTTGATGTCCGTTACTGTTTGATGCCCTGTTACTGTGTGATGCCCTGCTACTGTATGATGCCCTGTTACTGTATGGTGCCCTGTTACTGTGTGATGCCCGTTACTGTTTGATGTCCGTTACTGTACGATGCCATGTTACTGTGTGATGCCCTGTTACTGTGTGATGCCCTGTTACTGTGTGATTCCCCGGTTACTGTGTGATTCCCCGGTTACCGTATGATGCCCTGTTACTGTATGATGCCCTGTTGTTGTATGCCATGTTACTGTGTGATGCTCGGTTACTGTATGATGCCCGGTTACTGTATGATGCCCTATTACTGTGTGATGCCCTATTGCTGTGTGATGCCCTATTACTGTACGATGCCCTATTACTGTGCGATGCCCTATTACTGTACGATGCCCGTTACTGTGTGGTGTCCTATTACTGTGTGATTCCCTGTTACTGTGTGATGCCCTGTTACTGTGTGATTCCCCTGTTACTGTATGATGCCCTGTTACTGTGTGATACCCCGGTTACTGTGTGATTCCCAGGTTACTGTGTGATTCCCCGGTTACTGTGTGATGCCCTGTTACTGTATGATGCCCTGTTACTGTGTGATGCCCTGGTTACTGTGTGATTCCCAGGTTACTGTACGATGCCCAGTTACTGTATGATGCCCTGTTACTGTGTGATTCCCCGGTTACTGTATGATGCCCCGTTACTGTGTGATGCCCCAGTTACTGTGTGATGCCCCAGTTACTGTGTGATGCCCCGTTACTGTATGATGAACTTTCAAAAAGGTTCAAACATTTCCGCGTTCCACAATCTGACAACATTCTCATTTTGTATCCCATCCCCGCCTCGAGGACAGTCTTGTCTGAGTTACGGTGTTCGTACACAAGACATCTCGTCACTAGCTGTCGATGTTGTTTATTTTATTCCTATAGGCTACAAATAAGAAGATTCACTTCCGCATACCTTTGTCATACACGTGTAACTGCATCATACGATAACGGTTGTCTGTCTAGATATGTACATATAGCCATATACACATAGGTACTAACGCAATGTTTCGGACGTTAAACACTACAATGGATGAGCACTATTACGATACCATTATGAAAATGAAGAGGAAGGAAGGATTTCGTCTGAAAATCCCATCTATTTATATGTTGGGACTTCTTCGTCTGAAAATCCCATCTATTTATATGTTGGGACTTCGTCTGAAAATCACATCTATTTATAAATACGTTGGGACCGCGGAAAAATGACGAATAACTTAATGAGTGTTTAACGACAGTCACACTAAAATGAACTAAAAATATCGAAGGCAGATTAGGATATCAAAGTATTTGCCAGTACTGGTGTGCGAATTAAAAGAAAAACAACAAAGAAACAAACACACAACAAAACACAAAACCGCCAGTAAAAACACCCAACATAAATAAATAAATAAATAAATTAATTAATTAATAATACTGTGCAGTACAGTAATAATAATAATAAAAAATAAAAATTAAGTCATTGCAGCCTGTCTATCAATTTGACAGTCACAACCTAATTTAGTAATGATAGACATGCAATCAGTTTAAATCTACTAAATACCCGCCTACTACTACACGAACTACATCACAAACGTTAGGTCGTAAATACCTGCCTACTGTCACACGAAATATACCACAGTCGTTAGGTCGTAAATACCTGCCTACTGTCACACGAAATATACCACAGTCGTTAAGTCGTAAATACCTGCCTACTACTACACGAACCACATCACAAACGTTAGGTCGTAAATACCTGCCTACTGTCACACGAAATATACCAGTCGTTAGGTCGTAAATACCTGCCTACTGTCACACGAAATATACCACAGTCGTTAGGTCGTAAATACCTGCCTACTACTACACGAACTACATCACAAACGTTAGGTCGTAAATACCTGCCTACTGTCACACGAAATATAAAAGTCGTTAGGTCGTAAATACCTGCCTACTGTCACACGAAATACTACAGTCGTTAGGTCGTAAATACCTGCCTACTGTCACACGAAATATACTACAGTCGTTAGGTCGTAAATACCTGCCTACTGTCACACGAAATATACCACAGTCGTTAGGTCGTAAATACCTGCCTACTGTCACACGAAATATACCACAGTCGTTAGGTCGTAAATACCTGCCTACTGTCACACGAAATCCACAGAGGTTAGGTCGTAAATACCTGCCTACTGTCACATGAAATATACTACAGAGGTTAGGTCGTAAATACCTGCCTACTGTCACACGAAATATACCACAGAGGTTAGGTCGTAAATACCTGCCTACTGTCACACGAAATATACCACAGTCGTTAGGTCGTAAATACCTGCCTACTGTCACACGAAATATACCACAGTCGTTAGGTCGTAAATACCTGCCTACTGTCACACGAAATCCACAGAGGTTAGGTCGTAAATACCTGCCTACTGTCACATGAAATATACTACAGAGGTTAGGTCGTAAATACCTGCCTACTGTCACACGAAATATACCACAGAGGTTAGGTCGTAAATACCTGCCTACTGTCACACGAAATATACCACAGTCGTTAGGTCGTAAATACCTGCCTACTGTCACACGAAATATACCACAGAGGTTAGGTCGTAAATACCTGTCTACTGCCACATGAAATATACCTGAGGTTAGGTCGTAAATACCTGTCTACTGTCACATGAACTATACTACAGAGGTTAGGTCATAAATACCTGTCTACTGTCACATGAAATATACTACAGAGGTTAGGTCGTAAATATTCGTCTACTGACACATGAAATATACTACAGAGGTTAGGTCGTAAATACCCGTCTACTGTCACATGAAATATACCTGAGATTAGGTTGTAATACATGTCTATTGCCAAACGAAATGTACCAGAGATTAGGTTGTAATACCTGCCTATTGCCACACGAAATGTACCAGAGATTAGGTTGTAATACCTGCCTATTGCCACACGAAATGTACCAGAGATTAGGTTGTAAATACCTGTCTATTGCTACACGAAATGTACCAGAGATTAGGTTGTAATACCTGCTTATTGCCACACGAAATGTACCAGATATTAGGTTGTAAATACCTGTCTATTGCTACACGAAATGTACCAGAGATTAGGTTGTAATACCTGCTTATTGCCATACGAAATGTACCAGATATTAGGTTGTAATACCTGCCTATTGCGACACGAAATGTACCAGAGATTAGGTTGTAAATACCTGTCTATTGCTACACGAAATGTACCAGAGATTAGGTTGTAATACCTGCTTATTGCCATACGAAATGTACCAGAGATTAGGTTGTAAATACCTGTCTATTGCTACACGAAATGTACCAGAGATTAGGTTGTAATACCTGCTTATTGCCACACGAAATGTACCAGAGATTAGGTTGTAATACCTGTCTACTGTCACACGAAATGTACCAGAGATTAGGTTGTAATACCTGCCTATTGCCACACGAAATGTACCAGATGTTAAGATCGTAAATACCCGCCTATTGTCACAGGAAATTTACCATAGACATTAGGTCGTAAATACCTGCCTATTAAAACACTAACTATATCACGGAGGTTAGGTTGTAAATACATGCATATTGCCAAACGAAATGTACCATAGACGTTAGGTCGTAAATGCCTACCTGTTGCCACATGAAATATACCACAGAGGTTAGGTCGTAAATACCTGCCTACTGTCACACAAAATATACCACATAGGTTAGGTCATAAATACAAGCGTACTTTCACACGAAATATACAAGAGGTTAGATATATACCAGAATCTAGACTGTAAACACCTGCCTATTGTCACATGAGATATACCACAGGTCAGGTCGACCCGACGCTCAAACACTGAGATTTTACATTCATCTAGGTTCAATCGATTTTGTTTTTACCTGAAGTCAGACGATAATGTCACCATGGAACCAAACCTAGCCAGATGATTTCTGTGGAGATAAGTAATTTTGTAAGCGTCAACTAATAACGAAACACGTCTCTCCGATTGGTGGATTGCTAAAATAGCTCACAGAAATGTCATGTTTTATTGTCCCTAAAGAACAGTTATAATTACGGATAAGAAATTAAATAATGAAGAAGATACTTCACAAAAGACGAAAAGGAAAACACGAATAAGAATATAAAAACAGCCCCACCCCCGCAACCCCCCCACACACACAAAGCAAAAAACAACAAATTCACTAAAAAGAAAAAACCCACGAAACCCCCCCCCCCAAAAAAAAAAACCCTCCACAAGAAAACAAAGCAAGAAAAAAAAAAAAAACCTCCACAAACAAATCCTCCCCCACCAAAAAACACACACAAAAAACAATCAAACAAAATATTTACCGAATACGATACACAAGCCTCTTAAAAACAACAAGAAAGTAGTTTTCAAATAAATAAAACCGGCCTCGGTGGCGTCGTGGTTAGGCCATCGGTCTACAGGCTGGTAGGGACTGAGTTCGGATCCCAGTCGAGGCATGGGATTTTTAATCCAGATACCGACTCCAAACCCTGAGTGAGTGCTCCGCAAGGCTCATTGGGTAGGTGTTAACCACTTGCACCAACCAGTGATCCATAACTGGTTCAACAAAGCCATGGTTTGTGCTATCCTGCCTGTGGGAAGCGCAAATAAAAGATCCCTTGCTGCTAATCGGAAAGAGTAGCCCATGTAGTTGCGACAGCGGGTTTCCTCTCAAAATCTATGTGGTCCTTAACCATATGTCTGACGCCATATAACCGTAAATAAAATGTGTTGAGTGCGTCATTAAATAAAACATTTCTTTCTTTTTTTTTCAAATGAATAATATATTTTTAACATGCATACTGACAAAAGTGTCTAAATACGTTCTTTAGAAGCATCCTGTCAGTGATGACCGGCCTCGGTGGCGTCGTGGTAGGACATCGGTCTACAGGCTGGTAGGTACTGGGTTCGGATCCCAGTCGAGGCATGGGATTTTTAATCCAGATACCGACCCCAAACCCTGAGTGAGTGCTCCGCAAGGCTCAATGGGTAGGTGTAAACCACTTGCACCGACCAGTGATCCATAACTGGTTCAACAAAGGCCATGGTTTGTGCTATCCTGCCTGTGGGAAGCGCAAATAAAAGATCCCTTGCTGCTAATCGCAAGAGTAGCCCATGTAGTGGCGACAGCGGGTTTCCTCTCAAAATCTGTGTGGTCTGACGCCATATAACCGTAAATAAAATGTGTTGAGTGCGTCGTTAAATAAAACATTTCTTTCTTTCTTTCTTTCTTTCCTGTCAGTGATTACCCTGGTTTAAAACCGTAATGTAGTTGACTGTTCAATGACCCAATTATATATAGTTGCTGTACAGGTTTAGTTAGTATTTTTAATTATATAAAATAAAATAAAAATATTAAAAAAGAAAGGAAAAAGAAAAGAAACCGAAGAAAAGAAACCGAAGAAAAGAAACCGAAGAAAAGAAAGCAAAATAACAAGACACTATTGATACAATCAACCAGGGACGTTTGTGTGGTATATTTGCATTCTCCAGTTTAGCCCATTTTGGGTGACAGAAACTGGACTGCTACACGGAAACATAACTGCGCGTGAAACACACACAAAAAAGCCCATATTACCTTCACAGTAGTCCCCATAAGCTAGTAGTTAAAAATAGAAATTACACACTAAATCTCATTTTTATTACCCCATTATATATATATATTTTATTACCCTGTATGAGATTACGGGGGACATTCGATCCTTGTAGCCAAGAAGGTTATTTAACATTTTATGTCGCCATCGAAAAATGTTTCAAGCGTCTTCGACTTTTGTGTTAAACAACTCTTTGTCTGTTGTGACAGTGGAAAATGACGTCGTCGCTCGAATCGATTATTTCCGGTCAATTGTTACCTGTCTAAAGACGAGAGTCCTCTCTCTGTAGCGAACAATGTGTCACGACTATGTGTGTCAATGTTGACACGGTAGTCCCAGAGTTCGAGACAGAGCCTCGACCCCTTTATCGTCCTGCAACCAGTGAAACAAAAAGCTTTTCAGTTCTTAACATGCTAGTAATGAAGAACACAAATACAGATAAATCCACGTGTTGTTTTAAACACTAATAAATTAAATACATAATTTATAATAAATGCATACAGTAAGTAACGTCAATAAAATATGCATTCATCCGTAACGTAAACAACTTTTCTTCTTCTTTTTCATTCAAATAGAACAAATAATGATCTTACCTTTCTCTCGCTACCAGGGAAAATCCCGTTATTTCCCGTCTGTCGAGGGTAGTCCAAATAAACCAGTGCGACTGTCCGACGCTGCGATTTACAATTACAAGGTGCCGAGAGATAGGTGTGTTCTACCCAGGTGCTACTTTCCTACTGTTTGACCCATGACACGGGGTGTAGGGCCGGCATGAATACCAGTCGCTTCAACAGCTCTTATCAAACGGGGTCAGGTAAAAACGTATACGAGAACTGAATGGTGATTGATAGGCCTACACCTGGAGATTGTGTTCGTCGACGAGATATCCCAGCATTCGCCGCGAACAGGTAAACACAAAAAGCATATCCTGTGTCGCTGAAACTGAGAGCGGCAGGTGGTGACGCGACCGAGTGCGGCGAAGCATTTAAATGACATTGTTCGTTAGATTATTACTTAAAACTTGTAGAATAGGAACAAATGTCTGGAGGAAACAATGTTGTTAAGCCAAAAAAAATATAAAAAAATGAAAAGAAAATAAATGGTAAATAATGGTCAACGACAACGCATTGTTTTAGCAGTTTTAGGTGTCAAATGCCGTTTGTCAAAAGCATAGAATCTCACTTCTGCCACCAAGCTAAACCCAATTCCGCTTAGCAGGATTTTCAAAATGCTCTGTTGTGACAGGTTGCTGTTTAATACAGGTCGATTTGTATTTCAAAATGCTCTGTTGTGACAGGTTGCTGTTTAATACAGGTCGATTTGTATTTCAAAATGCTCTGTTGTGACAGGTTGCTGTTTAATACAGGTCGATTTGTATTTCAAAATGCTCTGTTGTGACAGGTTGCTGTTTAATACAGGTCGATTTGTATTTCAAAATGCTCTGTTGTGACAGGTTGCTGTTTAATACAGGTCGATTTGTATTTCACTTGAGGCGACTTTTAACACTTATGGTTACCTAATATAACAGTTGTACACTTATTAGATTGTGTGACAGATGAGGCAAATGGTTGACAACCAGGGACCTAACTCGCAAAGCTATCTTCAGGTGACAGACACTAAGACATAGTTTTTACTATTAGAGCCGTTTATGACCACTGAAATCAAACATTGCTTATATTTTATTGTTTAGAGTATCCATTTTAGTACAACCGAAGTGTTTCTGCTGATCCTGTTGTTTCTAATATCACAAAATGCATTTTTCATATTTTCACAAACGCACGTGTGTCTGAAATATAACGGTTATGGAGTCGAGTTCTTGTCTATTTTAAGGATTTGTTTCACTCTGTTGTAAGTTTATCGAAATGTGTTATAGTTTTGTAGAGTAACTAAATTTAGTGTCCATGTTTGTGGGCTGAAACTAGGGTCTGCGTCGTTAAGCAACATCACGCAGTCCTTGCAAGTCTTTTTGCATTACACGTAGAGATCGTAAAGTTACGAGAGTTTATAGAATCAGGTCCCAGAACTAACCATGTCCAAAGTCATACACACTGTGTATGGTTTCAGAAAAAGGGGTTTTAACGTTTAAATAGTAAAGATGTTTGGTTTTCAAATTATATACACGTCTAGTAATCTAATCATCCTCCGCATGAAAACACGGCTAGACACCGACGACGAATATTGGTTATAGAGAGCTGAAACTATTCGGATATTAGGTAATTGATCGTATTTCACAATGATGTTAGGCATTATGTTCCATACGATTTACAGTACATATATTGCCAAAATTTTCAAATATGAACTAAGCAACTTAAGGTTTACCTTTGTCAATTCCCGTATTTTTACATTTAACATCAATTTATACCATTTAGTAAACCACCATAATTATTATTAGCTTTGTTTAAGAAAATTCAATCTTTAAAATGCAATTATGATGGCAATGTTTGGTGTATTCTGTAGAATGTAGTGGTTGTTTATAAACAGCATATCAGAAATCAACTCATCGGCTTTGTTCACTACCGTGTGTCTGGTTTTGTTATACTATATAGTAAAAAAACAAATGTACGGTTTAATTTTTGTGTGTATTCATTTAAAATAAAATATTGACTGTTTTCTTGATGCTTTTAGCTGAAAGCGATGCAAACTTTCTCCCGTGTTTATTTGTGAAAACAAATTTGACTGTTGACACTGCATTCAGCCATATTATAAACCATGCACAAACTGTTTTAAAAATCAGTAGTGAATTAAGCATTAGCACTGGAAAACTTAATTTAAAAATAATTCCGAAAATGTAAGAAAAATAAAAAGGAATAAACTTCGAAAATGTAAACAACCGCCTCTAATATCAGAATAATATAATAAAATAACCAGTGCAATATGATTAATTTGTATTCCTTGATATTTAGGAGATCACCGGTTTCCTTTTTTTCTTTTTCTTCGAGAGGTGATATCGTCTAATTGACAATGGATTGACGCATGACCACCGAGCCGTGTAGCAAACATTTTCACTTTGCAATGTACTATTTTCAATTTACTATGTAGGACTAAGTATGCCTATTTAAAGAAGAAGAAGCTGAAATGGTTCAATGGCTCATTTGGTAGAGTTTTACGTCAACTCAAGAAAGATTCGGGGAATCCTTTCCAAGGACATTTTGAAAACTAGAAATGCAATTTCTTGCATTCTACAAATAAAATTCACCACGACACAATGATGGAAATACATGGTGATAAGTGTTCAGGCCAGCTTATGTTACCCGAATAAGAATATTTGCTCCAGCCCTTGAGAGGGGGGGGGGGGGGGGGGGGGGGGGGGGGGGTTGCCTCATCTGTCCTGCCTGTGAGAATGTACGCATAAGCGATCGTCTACTCAGGCCCGTAGGAATGATATCTGGAGGGGTGGGGTGGGGGGTTGGGGGGGGGGGGGGTGTACAACCATATTTGTAACTGTGGTTTAAACAATATTTATTTCTGTTTATATTAACAGATGGGATTGGTCAACAGGCATAGCTTATATACAGACTTTCCCCTACATTATACAGTTGAAATATTAGCTGGTCAAAATAAGCTTTTTAGAAAGTATAAGATGTGCATTTAGTCTTGAAAAATGTAAAACTATTGTATATTTAACCTGTCAAAATATAAATATTTGTATATAGGTTAGAACAGAGAAACAAGAAGAATAAAAGAGAAGGTGAACGGTTTTACCAGAAAAAACGTTTGCTTCCAGCAATGAAATTGTGAATAGCTTTGCAGATGAGACTGTTTTCTTGTTGTGTTAAGTTGGGATCTCTATTTGTAACTTTATATAGAGTAGGTGAAATCAACCCATACGTTTCCGTCCTTGAGTTCCTTGTTATATAGCAGTATTTTTCTAACATTATGTCACGATTACCCAATATTTGATATTAGATAGGAACTGATTAGTACATTAATGTGCTCTAGTGGTGGTATTAATTAAAATAAACTTGTACGTTTGATTTTCGTTGATGGTAAAACGGTCAGATTTATTATCAGATTAGATGATGATTCGTTTATGGCTTCTATTGAAAATGTGTGTGTGTGCGTGTGTGTGCGTGGATGCGTGCGTATGCGTATGTGTGTAGCAGGTATGTATTTTCGTGTCTTAACTGTTCCAGCATATAGTGGACATGAACAGCTGCACAAAAACCTGATATAAAACTGTCAAGACAAAACAACGTTTTAAAACGTTTATAACATTAATTAAATATGCCCACATAAAGTAATAATAAAGATTACACTAAAATAAAAAAAGAACTAATTTGTCTACAAAAAACGCACACAAAAGTATTCGAAAGTTGAAAAATTTTTAATAAACATTAGACTTTTTTATTTTAGTTCATTGAAAGCCGGAAACATCTTAAAACATACTGGTAGCAAGGTAAAATCTCCTTACCATGGTCTGAAGGTGATGTCCATTCTATCGATAGCGGAAATGTGACCAAATATTTCGAGCCGTTGTGGGAATCGTAACAGTGTAAGTGACTGGATTTATCATGTTGTAATTTAATGATCAAGTGGACTCAAATAAAATGAACTCCGAGAAAACATTTGACATTTTGCTGATTTTTCAACCCCGTACGACCAATCATGCTGTCTGAGAAACGGTCATGGTATGTAGATAATGTGACTTTTCACTGATGTTTAAAACAATGTTTGCAACAAAAAACATCATGACCCCCCCCCCCCCCCCCCCCCCCCCCCCCCCATTAAATACCACAAATGACAAGTGTTATGCGTTAGTTTACTAAATATACTGAAATTACCATAGGCGTATATGCCTGAGATCTCAGCATTGACAGGTTTAGACCATCAGAGGAATTTCGAACTGATAGGGCCAAATATGGTGGGTAAAATGTCGAGTTTGTTATAAAGCATATTGTAGTGTCGATAATACTGAAGGTTAAGTGAAAAGTAATTCTATTATTCGCTGAATTTTAATTAATTAATTAATTAATTTAGTTATCCAAGACATATAATGATGGTCAGGATTATATTTGACTAATAATAGGAAAGAGAAATTCTAACAATTTAACAATGACGTCATAACAGCATAGTACACCACCAGTAACCAAAATAAGACAAAACTTCACAAAACATTAAAAAAGTCCTATACAGTTTCGAAACCAGTTAAACCTAAAATAAGTTCTCCTGTTCGCTGTAGGAAAAACAACAAATTAGCAACTTCTAGTCAAATGAATACAGAAATATCGAGAACTACTAACCGACTCTTGCTTTTGACAAACAGGATTACTGCTTCAAATTAAATTATCCCATCGGCAATTCTGAAATTAAAATATATAAAAATGGTATAGTCTTAAAATGCTATATTCTTCCTCTTCCAAAGACACAAGAGCCGTACGATGAAACACAATTTTAACCATCACCTTTAGTCATATTCAAAATGCGAGTGTGGCATACCTTAGCGTAATGCATAATTATGTGGACACTGTTATAAAAGCGTACATGTAGTTATGTTGTATAATTCATTAACACTTATAACGATATACATATTGTATGGCTTTAGTGGCATAATGGGGTTTGTGGGTGGGGGGATCTGTCTACATTTGTCTTAAAAAAAAAATTGTTAACGACACCCCTGCACGAAAAAAAGGCAAGTTATTGGGTGTCAAACTGAAAACATACTAAAACAAACAAAAACATTCTTGACACTAATGTTAAGTCTGTGGCACTCCCGCAAATTTAAATGTATATAATATGCACATTTCTAGTTCACTTCGTTTAATAAATAGCCTGTATAGATATCCATAAGGGAAAACTCAACGAAGAACATAGTCAATATGTTCCTAACCTTTAAGCAATCCAGTGTTCTATAATAGGCCGTCGATCTACGGCTCACAAGTAAACAGATATGTTTATGTGCAGTTTTTCCTTTTAAAAAATTTTTTTTTTTTTTTTTTTTTACAGAAAATCATTTTACTTCTGTAACCTTATTTATATGTATGTCATACCATACCATGCCCAGCTTTAACATTTGTCATCATTAAATGTTCGTACTCCCACATCCCAAGCATAACACTTCATTTATGATACTTTATCGTTTATTTTCAAGACAATTTCGTTGCAAATTACGTCATAATCATTTATTATGAATTTAGTCTACATCAATAGTAAATAAAACACTAGGACCGTTACATACTTTAATGGCAAAAAGGAAAACAAGAAAAAAACAGTGCCTAACCGTATCACTGACTTTCGATGTGATAACCCATAGTGCAATTCTTGCTGCTGCAATTCTATTGATGTACAATTATTCAACGTAAGTTCGACACAAAACCAATACTACCGGGTATTCTATTTCGCCCTATAGATTTTGAACTTACTTTTACTTACCTTAAATTGTTTTGACACTACGAGAGGTCCTCAAGATTTATACCTACTTATTTTGAATACCTGTAAAACAACTTTCTCACCTGCAATCATAACATGAAAACCGAACTTTGAAGTTGCTCCCTACCAGGGGCCTAATTCACGAAACTCTCGCAACTTTGCGATCTCGCTGTGCAATGCTAAAATACTAAGAACACCTTAGTGCATAAGGTAGCTATGCACTTAAGGTGATCTTAGAGCTAAGATCGCTTTGTGGAACGGGGCCCTGGTCTTTTTTCTTGTGTATCTCCTAAATTCAAACGTGATCTATACAGAACATTTCAGCTCGATGTTTTAAGGCATTGTGGAACAACCTATATATGTGAGACTGGACAGACAGACGGACAACGGACGGACGGAAACGAAACCTATAGTCCTCTCTGGTTGGACTGGTATGGGTCTAATAAGGTGAACAGGTTGCAACATTCTCTACTAGGTTAACTGTAAGTGCATGGGAATGTGCAGAGATGTATCATGCTCCATCATATTAATGCATCAACTTATCAGGTCATTTCTGTTGGGGCTTCCCCAATCTAATTAAAATTAGCTCCACTATTACATGTGGATCTAACACCAGCCAGTTGGAGCTCATGTCCACCAATCAAAACCTTACTTGCAGAATCCTGCCAGTGATTTAAAATTAATTTGAAAACATTCCGAATTATCCTGAGGGTATACGACATGTTTCATGTGAATTACGAATGCCTTATAGGGAAACTAATTTTTAATCGGACTGTAACAACACTGCGTAGTCCCAATGTGGTAACATTTCGTCTTGACCAATCACAACTTTTATTACATTATTTGGGAGCATACCAAATTCTAAAAAAATCGGGCGAGTTATTTTTTGGCCGCAGTACAGCGAACCCATACCAATACGTACGGGGTGGGTTATCAGTCTTCAATTTTACATTAAAAATTATTTATTTATTTATAAAAAAACACCCAAAAAACTAAATCAGTCTTCAGTTTTACATTAAATTAACATGTTTTAAGGCATTCATAATTCACACGAAACATCATTTATATCAGGATAATTCGGAATGTCAAATTATTTTTAAATCACTGGCAGGATTCATGCAAGTAAGGTTTTGATTTGGTGGACATGAGCTCCAACTGGCTGGTGTTAGATCCACAGAATAGTGGACAGAACTCCATTACACAGACAGAGATTTTAATGATGCTGTCTTGATCATGGCAAATGAAGCAAATTTCTTAATATAACTTGAATAATGCCCCTACTTGTCACCTAATGGAGAAGAACATAAAAAAATAATTTGGATTACTATGTTTATAAAATCTCTACGTCCAGGAACTGCAAACTGGGGGTGGGTGGGTGGGGGATCACAAAATTGCTAAAAAAAAGGCAAGTTTAAGCAATGAGTAAAGCTCACAAAAGGAGCAAGATCTGTACAGGGGAGCAGATTGTACATACAGGCTCTGTAAAACTTTTCAAATAAATACAGTAGCAAAAGTCCATTGTTATATCTCTCCCTAAAGTGCCAATACAACTGAGAAATATATGCAAAAACATGACAGAATACAATGACTTATGCAAATAAGTTTACAAGAGCAAAAACAGAGAGAGCAAATAAAGAGAGAGGAGAGAGAGAGAGAGAGAGAGAGAGAGAGAGAGAGAGAGAGAGAGAGAGAGAGAGAGGAGAGAGAGGGGGGGAGGGGGGGGGGAGAAACAGGGAGAAACAGGAAGAGGTGGGGGGGGGAAGAGATAGATACAGAAAGAAATAATGTTAAATTACTATGTATTTTATGGTAACCAGGGTGACCAAGCACTATGTTTATCTCAATGTCTGTATGTTCAATGAAATTGTTGATGATGACTGAAACATTTTTAAAATCTCAACCTCTGATTAAAATATTTTTTCAACTGAAATGTGTCTTGTGGTAACATTCAGTTCAAACTGAATTTGAACCATATACTAATATGTTTACATAGTCTGGATTTGTACCCAGCTGGTTTAGTATTGTAGAGAACTGATACAGTGTTAATCAAAGTTGTTGTACAGCTGACACTTCATGGCACTCAAGATACTGATAGAACAGTTTTCACACTTGTGGCCTCTTGTTCATTTCACCCAGGACAGAAATCACATGTTCCAGTCTCTTAATGTCTCTCTGCAAAGACTGCTCCTGGAAAAACAGAAAGAACACATTTACAAAATCGATCACATTGTTGTATTTTATCTCCATTGCTAAGGTAACTTTTCTATAGGATCCCACAAGGACCCTCGATATAAATATCTAACATGTATTGAAGGTACTGCCTAGAGGCGAGCTCTGTAGACAGGTCTGATTTATTATGTATTCTTTGCTAATTACTATGTATTAAATTCAAACCATTAAAATTGTAAAGTTGGTTCCTCAATCTGACATATAGACATATTTACTAAAAGAAAACAAATAATTTAAAAACATTTTTTTTTAGGAATGAGATATGAATAAATGTATTATCTCTTCCCCAACTTTTCTGTATTATGTTCAAAAGGTGGGAGTGCCATGTTTGAATGCCTTAAAATTCGAAACATATTCAGAAAATCATGCCCCCACCCTCTAACAGGTTTGAACCTCAAATTTTCCTCTCCTGGACCATCACACTGAATGTATCCCCACCCTCCCCCACTTTCAAATACACCCTGCATACCCTGACTATCAATGTTTCTAACATAAACAATCAATACATGAAGTGACGCTGAAACACAGCAGAAACAGTGTTGGTGTGATGTCAGAGAATTCTGGACTCGTGACAGGTCACACGGTTTTCTTTGCAAACTGAAGTGCAACCAAGTGCAGACACTATTAATTAACCAACCTTGACAGTTGCTGTCATCAAAAACTTTGACATTAACTTTCAGTTACCATGGAAATCAAGTTACATGATATGTAGAGTACTGAATTTGTGATGTGATATAGTATGCGCTATATAGATGCTTGTTGAGTTCGCTCTGAAGAACATGCTGAGGACTAATTAAGTATATATGAATCATTCTGCAAACCATCAATATATGCAAACCATCAAGCTATAAAATAAACACTGAAACTGAAATACACTAACACTGAAAAAGACAAATGAAATAAGAAAAAGTGAATATTTAAACTATGAAGGGACATAACTCTAAAAGGACTGAGAGCAATGGTGTCCAATAATCCCACACAAGTGTCTTTATCTTTCAAAGGTCAGTATTAAAGAAAAATATCTAAATGAGATGTAGAGGAAAGAAAGAAAAAGTTTGTTTAGTTCAGCGATATCACAAGAGCACATTGATTTATTAATCATCAGCTATTGGATGTCAAACATTTGGTAATTTTCACATAAACCCACTACATTTTTCCATTAATACCTAGGGATCTTTTATATGTACCATCCCACAGATAGGATAGCACATACAACAGCCTTTGATATACCAATCATGGTACACTGGCTGAAAGGAGAACTAGCTCAATGGGCCCACTGACGGGAATTGATGAAAAAAAGAAATACTCATCTAAAGATTTAAAGTAATTTATATAAAATTTATACTACAGAATTAGTGAATATGTCCAGTAGTAATTCAATGGTTATCTAGAGTCAGCAAGACGAGGGCCCATTATTATAAAACCTTTAGAGTCGAGACTTAATCTCTAATGACGTCACACACATACAATGTGTCTGGCGTTGTCATGACGTTACCGTCTCAGACTCTATTAGAGTCTCGAGTGTAGACTCTAAAAGTTTTATAAGCACCAGGTCTGCTATCTTCAGCCAGGTTATCTTCTCTGTGAAAATTCCATTTTACACAACAGCAGACACTGGAGTAATAATGTAAGACAAACCTTTGACAGCCATTTATTAGTTTGTGTTCCATCAGACTGCATCTTCAGACTTGCAGCTTTAGACAGTTCCTCCTGAACAGATGTTCGAGTTCTTGTCAGACGTTCAATATCCTTGGCGGGATCAACGAGACCCTGCAAGTATGTTACCAACACATTTCAAAATCAGAAAATGTCCTCAGAACCAATTTTCCAAAAGGAAATTAGTAATTTTTCAACCTCAAATTGACTAAATTACAAAGTGGGGGTACTGGACACAAACAGTCCTGGAGGTTTTGTATTAGAAGAATTAATGTTTATTCAAAATAATACAGATCTATCTAAAAAGTAGGGTGTATAGTAGTATACAAGGTGGTGTGTATTGGATACAATGGCCCAATGTGCAACACCAGAACTGTTAGTGTCCAGTACCCCTGATTTATATACTACTAACTGTAACAAAACAACTAACGTACTATGCTTTTATTGTATGTAATATTTTTAAACAAATATATACACAAATTAATTTGGTTTAAACAATATTTATTAACCATTAAATATGTGGTTTTGGGATCGGCCTACAGGCATGAGTGTATATTAAGGCTTCTCCCTACATTTTTCAAATACAAAAAAAGAGAAATGTTTTATTTAACGACGCACTCAACATATTTTATTTTCAAATACAAAGACATACAGCCAAGATGACAAATTTAATAAATTGATATTTGTAAATGAAGACAAATGAAGTGAACAATAGGAGAAAGGGGCAGAGAGAGAGAGAGAGAGAGGGAGGGAGGGAGGGAGAGAGAGAGAGAGAGAGAGAGAGAGAGAGGAGAGAGAGAGAGAGAGAGAGAGAGAGAGAGAGAGAGAGAGAGAGAGAGAGAGAGAGAGAGGAGAGAGAGAGAGAGAGAGAGAGAGAGAGTGAGAGAGTGAGAGTGAGAGAGAGAGAGAGAGAGAAAGAGAGGGAGAGAGAGAGTGAGAGAGAGAGAGAGAGAGAGAGAGAGAGAGAGAGAGGGAGAGGGAGGGAGGGAGGGAGAGAGAGGGGGGGGGGAGACAGAGAGAGAATGGGGGAGAGAGAATGGGTGTAAGTGAATGGTTAAGACGTCTCAAAATGTTTACTATTTATAATGAAGTCCTGGACAGATTTGAATATGCAGGTATTTTCTTGATTACTAAGGTTCGGATCACCAAATAATAAAATGTTACAATTGAAATAAAAATAATTAGACAAGTGGGTATTACTAACCACATGATAAATAGGACAATTTAATGATTTGATGTTAAGAAAAACTACATCATGATTGTTGATGTCATTGTTTATAACACTTTCACCAAGTTCGCTTTCACAGTCACTTGACAAGCTGTGCACATTATGTCACCAATAACATTTACAAAATGTTTGTTGTTTTTTCAAACTGCGACAATAATAAATAATGAACACCAGTCAAAAACTACACTGAATATGTTCAATTATTATTCTACAGTGTTCTAGTATTACCGAAGCAAGACAGATACATCGAAATAAGGTAGATAACTCATGCAAATATTGACAGTTATGTTTATGAAGACTACTCGGTCACATATGAATGTTTGGTTTGAAGTCACCATCTGGCTTTCACTTTCATTTCTGCAGTACCCATTATAACCATGTAAATGATATCCTCAATGTACAGGCACAGCGGAGCAGGGGGTATGGGGGTGGGGTGGCTCTAGCCCCAGTATAATTCTGAATAAAAAATATTATTGGTAATAAATCTTAAGACAGATAGGAATTTTACTTGTAGAATGCAGGAAATTGCATTTCAGGACTTCTAGTTTCAAAATTTTATGGGGCTTCCGCCGTGACTGATGTAATGTGTGAACAGAAACTGAGCTACACAAAGTTAGACTTGCACAATGCTCAGAAGCCGGGCCCCATGCTTTTAAAACGTGTATGCCAATGATGTCATTGGAGATTTGCGTCTAGACTGTATATGTTTATAATCACAGGCCCTGTAGCCCTGCGTTAGAGGAATTACCTCAATAACCACAAAGAGCTGACACTGTCCCTCTACGTCCACCTGAACACACCCGGTCTGGGGCACGTGGTCGGAGTCCGTCGTGACGCTCAGCGATCCGGCTCGCGACAGAGTCTGGAGAGGAAGTCTGTATGCAGAGAGAGACTCAGCCTGTACGTCATCATCAACCTTCACTATTACTGAAATATGTAGCCACATTTCATACATTTATTACCCATACGGTTAAAAATATCTTGGTACATATCAAAGTGATACATCCCACTACAACGGCAAGTGGGACGTAACACTCCGATGTCACACAATAATATCATCGATTGGCTGCTATAGAACATATCAAAGTGATACATCCCACTACAACGGCAAGTGGGACGTAACACTCCGATGTCACACAATAATATCATCGATTGGCTGCTATAAAATAACAGGAATGACAGCCAAACGAGTTGAGTGATATAAATTAAGATCGATTATGGGTAATAAATAATCTCATGAGTCATTTAATATCCTATAAATACGTAGCCAGCAGAGAAAATTTTCTGAACAAATTTAGTACCGAATTTACAAAGCCTGTTTATGTCTTACACACATGTAATCACAGACATTTACATTGCTTAAACACCTGCGTTTAAGATAGGCAGGCTGCATAAATTTGAAACTTATTATTTTCACCAAGGGTTGCGTTTATCATGCTTGACATCTAATGGTTGATGTTTGAGAGCAGTGTACTAAGGTGTCTTTAACACATACATATTATGTATGCAGGACATTAGGTGTCAATTAATGTTTACTAATGTTTCATATTACTGTATTACACATGTATTTGGAATATTATACTGTGATATTTTTTGGCTCATATGGTTGGGAGGAAAATACCTATTGTGGATGATCTTTTTGCCCTTATGTGACAAAAATGTAACTATGTGCAGGTTATATTCATGAAGAGCTGAATTCACCAAACTGACCAATGGAAACATGAAAATTGCATCAGTGACGTCACTGGGAGCCATAAGCAAAGTACTTCGGTGTGTGGTAAAATTGCTTGTAGTCAACAACTGAGAAAAACTCTCAAGCAAAGATTTATGCATGTGGTGGCCTATAGTGTTACAATATGTCACCGCGAGGTTTCGCCTTTGTCATGTTGAAGAGTTTCCTGACAGACAGGATGCAGTTACTGATGAACTCAACTGTGTGTGTGGTGGGCTTTAGTGTGAGAATATATTACGTGTGTGGTAGGCTTTAGTGTGAGAATATATCAGGTGTGTGGTGGGTCTATAGTGTTAGACTATCTCACCATCAGGTTTCGCCTTTGTCATGTTGAAGAGTTTCCTAACCGAAAGGACGCGGTTACTGATGAACTCAACCAGAATCATCTCCTCCTCAACACGTTCGTCTCGCCATGGAGTCTGTCAGACAAATGTAGAGAAAACATAAACACATTTTCTACCTTAGAGAAGTACACTTCTATTCAGACCATGAACACTAGAAACCATGAACAAAAATAATTTCCCTTAAACTCCTATCATGGAGGATTTTAACACCTTAATGTAAAGTTTAGCAAATGTTCCGAGAATGCTACATAATTTTTTTTTTTAAATAAATGCATGGTTATATGGTCATAATATATATATGGTCATAAAGAAATCTCCTACTCAATTCAATTCAATTCTTTATTACCTTAAGCATTTGCTTATTGGCACAAACAATCATGACATAAGTATGGCTAGTGGAGAATATAAATAGACAATTGGAGCATGATATATTAATACATTATCCAATGACCAAATATTTTCCCAGATTACAAAGCATTTTTACATTTGAACAGTTAAGCAAGTCTATAAATGTATACATAGACGGTCTAAACCATTAATAGTGTTTTATTGCTTTCTTTTATCACTAAATGCAAGACAACATAACACAAAATGATATTCATCTTCCTATTACATAACAGACAAACTCTCTCAGATCTATTAATATTTCCATATCGGCCAGGTTCAATTGCTAAGTTATGTGCAGAAATGGTAACACATACTTTAACACATTTGGGATTGATTTAATCAAGTAATGCTGCATATTTAAACTATCAACCAAGAATATGTACAAAGTGGAACATTTCACAAATGTATTCAGCTGATAAAAAAAATTCTGCCTTGCTTGATCAAATATCCTTTGTCTAATTACTGACAAATAATATTTATTATTTCTACCAAGATGTTCCTGGTTATCCCATATGTATGCAAAACCTAATTCAAAAATATAATAATTTCCAAATAAATGTAACCCAATTATTCTTTTTTATACATGTAGTTTTTAACTCACTATACATCATATGCAAAATACAATTTTTTTGTAGCTATCAGTTTTAACCAATATTTAATCATATAATAATTACGTTCATAAAGCAATGGGCATCTTCCTAATTAAAAATATATCATACTATTTGTTGTAGATCCTTTAACCTTTAGTACATTTAAAAAAAAAGTCTAGGTGTATTTTCTCATTAACCTCTGCTTTCTGAAGTCCCCATATCTCACACCAGTAAAACAACATACTAGATACATATGTATCAAATAATTATACCAATGAACTGTAGTTCAAAAACAACCATCATGGAATATCTTCAGTATTATTTTATAAGATGATGAAATAACTTCAACTGGAACAATTTTAGTACATGTATTATACAATTATATCATGGAATAACTTCAGTATTATACAATTAGATCCTGGAATAACTTCAGTATTATACAATTAGATCCTGGAATAACTTCAGTATTATACAATTAGAAATAGAATAACTTCAGTATTATACAATTAGATAATGAAATAACTTCAGTGTTATACAATTAGATCATGGAATAATTTCAATATTATATAATCATGTTTTCATGTGAATGTCTCTACCCTGAGCAGGTTCTGTATCATGTGTGTGAACTCTTGTCTATGGCGAATGTTCTTGAATGTCATGTGGATAAAAGAATCTACCCTGTAGGTCAGACTAAGTGAGACACTAATATAAACTAGCTTTTATAATCACTGTCAGACTCACATCAACAGATGTAGGGTAAGAAGAGACACAGACACTGACTGGCCAGTTGTCTCCCTTTGCTGGTAAGCGTTGGTAGAGCTCTTCAGTCAAGTAAGGCATGAAGGGACTGAGAGCTCGCAGAAATGATTCCGTGCAGGTGTAGAGAACCTGTCGGCAACAGTCCTGCTCTTCTACAGACCCAGTCTGGAAAACAGGCTTCACACACTCCTGAATAAAACAGAGAAAAAAGAAATTCTATGACAATTATCAGAACCACCTATGAAATATCATATTGTACATAATAAACAGATGTCATACTAATGTTACATTCCATTCAACAGGTAAAAATCTATCAGTCACTTCTCTTCAAACTGTTGAAACTACATAAAAAATGTGAAAAACATACCAAAACCAGATAGTAAAATACAAATTAACAACAGAATTTTCTTCTTTTTACATCCATTACAATTTAAAATTATCACAGAAAAATGATGTGAACAGTTTTCTGTAAGATAAGCCTTTGAAAATTCAATGATGAACCAGTGTGAATTGAAAACTGCATTAATATCCACTTAGCACAAAATACATGTTGCAAAATTCAATAATCCAAAATATCGTGTCAAATAACAAATACACACCAAGTACACATCACAGAATTCAGACACCCAGAACTGATGCAGGGCTTTCGTGACGAACTGAAGATCGAACGACTTGAAGTGTGTGTCGCACGCGCTAACCATCCGACTAAGACGACTCAGGATCCACAGATCAACTTGACTCTCACTCCCATTCAACTGAAAGAAACCAGCACCAACCATACAGTGGAGGAAGGAAGGAAGGAATGTTTTATTTAATGACACACTCAACATATTTTAATGACGGTTAGGTGACATTGCAGGACTCGAACTTGAGAATGTGTTGTCCATGGCACTTTTGAGCCTGCCAATGGCAATTGTTTTAAAAGTAACTTTTGGAGCAAATAGACTAAAATGTTATTTCGCTGTATGTCAAGATATTATTTTCATAGACTTACCATTTGTGACACCCAATAGCCGATGTGTATTTTTTGTGCTGGGGCATCGTTAAACATTCATTGATTCATTCGTATGTCGAGATATTTCAAATGTCAAATACTGGCAGGTAATGTACACCACTTATATACATTTTGACATCATTGAAGAGCTTTACTGACCGCAGTAATTTCTATCCAGCGGCAATTTATATCTCTGTGATGGCAATTACCATTAGTGCTGTCATTAAGTTTGAGGCCTGGCATCGGACATGTGGTAAAAGACCTGACAGATAATGAGAGACGAAACCTGCACAATGAACTACTCTTTCCAATTATCAGCAAGGAATATGGTGCTTATAAAACTTTTAGTCTAGAATCAAGACTCTAACAGAGTTTGAGACACTAATGTCATGACAATGCCATACAAATTGACAATGCCAGACATCATTAGAGATTGAGTCTGGACTAGTGTTATAAGCATGGGCCCAAGTCTCAAACTTCAGAATTAATTTGTTATCTGTGGCAATTCTGAAAGGTTTTTGCCATAGGCAAAATGTTAACCCATGCCAATTTTGAGCATGCCTACAGAAATGTTTAAACCAATAACTTCTGCAACAAATAATCACAAAATTAAAATGTAAAAATTATCAAATCTGCATACAACAATGTTTATTCAGTGGCAAAAACGTGTCTTTTGTTAAACCTGTGACCCACTGCAATTCATATTGCAACTATAATAATTGCCATCAGTGCCACTGTAAAATTCGATCCCTGCTATATGATCGTTTTGCAGTAACAATGAAACGAACAAAGATATTAAACATTATTTGCTGTGGAATGAAATCTAATTTCTTAGAAGAACAAATATAGAAGTGAAAGCTACTGATGTCAATATTGAAAGCAGTAGACATACAACCTATGATTTATCGTCCATGTACAAATGGAAAATGTCAAGAAATATTGGTTTCAAACTTTGTGACAACTGCCTGTTAACTCACATGACAGACGCCAGAGTACTGGAATCCATCTCCAAGATTTGCCGTGACGAACTTAAATGCTTGCCAGACCTTGTTACAGAAGTGCCGATGACTCTTCACTTGAACAATGTCCATATTCACTTCACCGGCTGAAATGAAATAACACCATCTTAACAACCACCAAACATAAACACAGAGAATTTTAACAACTATGGAACAAAATGGAGCTCAAAAACAGGAAATCTTGAGGGGTCCCGGAAATTCTTGAAATCCTAGGTTAAAATATGTACCATCCGACACATTTTCCATGAGAGAAAAACAGCTGATCCGAGGAGAATTCCCACCCCTGTATTACCGATGGAGGCGACTTTTGTACTGTAATTGACTAAATATCCAATGAAAATGTTATTTTAGAAGTGTTATAGGATAAATAGAATTTGCTACTCATGTTTTTTAATATGTAAAATATCAACCTTATATTAAGATAGACTCGTTTGATATTTTCCATGTTAAAAAACACTTGTGACGAATCCTCTACATATGGCATCAAAATGGTAATAACTTAAATGGCTCCCCATAATCTAAGTTAGAAAACCATTTAATCACACCAAACAATTTTTTCATGAGACAACTTATACATGTTCAATTAATAAAATCTTTTAAGCACTTCAAATTAGGGATTTGACATACGTCTGAGGTGGGTACGGATGTAGCCCAGTGGTAAGGTGCTAGCTTCATGTGCAGTCAGTTTGGGATTGATCCCTGTCCGTGGGCTCATTGGGCTATTTCTCGTTTCAGCCAGTGCATGACTATCAAAGGCAGTGGTATGTGCTATCCTGTCTGTGAGATGGTGCATATAAAAGATTCCTTGCTACGAATGGAAAAATGAAGCAAGTTTCCTCTCTAAGACTATATGTCAAAATTACCAAACGTTTGACATCCAACAGCCGACGATTAATAAATCAATGTGCTCTAGTGGTGTTGTTAAACAAAACAAACTTTAACTGTACATCTGAGGTTGACTAATGGACAATACCTTTAAAGTCGTATGAACAGAGGGTAAACCTGAGAGCGTCGGCCCCACACTGCGGTATTCCCTGGGGGAAATCTCTTCTCTGGCCTTCCTTAGCCTTTCTGATTTCAGCTCGGTCCAGATCACTGGCAGTAAGCTTTGCCTGCAGCTCCTGACAGAAGAAACATTTCACGAATACTGTAACACATTTCTTTACTACAAAACGCATCAAGTTGTTTGTGGATTACATGTTTACACTGGCATTTACAGACATGATTGTGCACCCTATATAAAAAACCCACCTGATTTTACTCAAACATAGCGATGTTAATACAGACTGAGAGATGGCTTTCCAGTTGGGGGTTTGGGGGCAATTTTTTTAAAAGGCAAACTGTTTGCCAACTTGTAACACAGCGAATCATTGGTTTATTGGTCTACTGAAAAACGTAGGCCAATCACAAGTCAAGAAGTTCAGATTGTAATATTCGGCTATTTTCGGTATATCCTGGCGAATTTCTTTTCTCTGGCACCATAAATTAAGCTGAAGTGCTCCAAATGACCACTCATTAAAAATTATAACAAGCTAAAAATAAAAATCGGAAACGGAATATGTAAAAAGTGGAAATCTGTTTTATAACGAAAAACAATCATGTCTGCATTTACCCCCATATCCCACCCAATCATACTTCTTTTTTTCCCCCACCATTTTATATACCTTCCTGTTACCCCACAACATGACTTATGGACTATGTGGTTGCCGTCTGCGCCTCCACCCCCGCACCGTGCCCCAATATAAAATCCTGGCTACACCAGTGCATATTTAAAAAGGTAACATAGAAACTAATATTAGTCTTACAGATAGAAAGACATAGATATATTAGAAATGTTTTTTCTAATTTTCATTATTATTCATACTTACCTAGTACTAGCACAACAACAATGCTATACGACCCTGAGTTATAACCTCCACTGCAGAATTATCTCCCCTTGCCGGATGTATAACCTACACCCGCGCATGGGTAGACCGTATATCCTCGTTATCGATTCAAAGTCCGGAATGACTGAATCAAAAAAGACCTCTCTCGGGGCGGGTGGGAGGTAACGGTTGTTGTTGTGCTAGTACTAGGTAAGTATGAATAATAATGAAAATTAGAAACAAATTTTCTAATAGTCTTATTCAACTTACCGTACTAGCACAACAACAATGCTATAACAGACGTGATATAACACCGTTAAAGCACGAGAATTTAACATTAAAGGGAGGAGGTAAGAAAACAAGGAGGACTTACCCATTCAACCAGTAGTGTTCGTCTCAAGTAATGATACAGTGAAAAAGCAACCCATATCATACGAGGTATAAAATGTCAAAGTGACTTTTAAATTGAAGAACTACAACCCCAATTAAAAGTAAACCAAGTTAACAAGGTGAGGAAACCCGCACACCAAGTAATGGTAAACGACACTCGACTGCCCCAGATAGTTAACCATCCACCCCCCACTCTCCAAACAGGAGGTGGAGAACTATCTCCCAGAAAGACTGCCGCTAGCGACCGGACGAAATAAGGGTCGCCCCCTACTCGTGGCCCTGCGCACCAAAATGAGTTGCTGCCCTGCAATGACTGACTGAATCCGCCGAGTTCCGTCCAGACCAACAGCCATATCACGGAAATAAAACCGGTCAAACGTGTGTCGACCTTTCCAAAATCCCGCACTCATGACCTTGAAAATGTCCAAAGAATCATGGAAATTAAGGGAAGCAGAAATCGCCCGAATCTCATGAGGTCGAATGGAGAAATTCCGCAGAACATGATCACCCGCCTTCTCATATGCCAGTTTGATGGTTGCAGCAATCCATCTCGACAAAGCATTCTTCGTAATGTCTCCTGGTTGGCGTGTGAAAGAGATAAACAGTCTCTTAGTGCTTTGCCGGAGATTTCTAGTACGCTCCAAATAGAATTTCAAAGCCCGCACCGGACAAAGAAGTCTATCAGAATTATCCGCAGAAAGCGTACGAGATAAACACTGAATAATGGCCGGAGGAAACTCTTCCCCTGGCACCTGGTTCTTAGCCACGAAAACAGGATCAGTACGTAATGTAACTGACCCGTCCGTATTGTAATCCACCAAATCATGCAAAAAAGCATGAATTTCACTAATACGACGGCAAGCCGCTAGTGAGACCAGAAACAAAGTTTTCCACGTCAAATGACGAAGACTGGCGAATTTCAAAGGCTCGTAGGGCTTGCCTTTGAGTGCATGCAGAACCAGAAAAACATTCCATTTAGGCAAAATGGAAGGCTTCTCAACCGTATTTTGCAACGACTTAAGCAAGTCATGCAACACGAGATTCGTTGAGAAATCTTGACGTCCACACTGCCTCAGAGTAGTGAAAATGGACGACCGGTGACTTCTCACTGTTTGAACCTTCAGCTGTCTTTCTTGGACAAGAGCCAGAAAGTACTCAGCTAAATCATTAACAGTAGGCGACAAGGGATCCACGTCCCTCTCAGTCGCCCAACGAACCCAAGCGCGCCAGTGACACTGGTAGACCCTCTCCGTAGACTGGCGCTTCGACGAGGAGACGAGCTCGGCAACCCGTTTAGAAAAGCCTCGGTTTCAGAGGGAAACCCTGACAACCGCCATGCATGAAGTCGGAAAACCTCCGGCTTCGGATGCCACTCTGTCCGACGCAGTCTCTGACTGAGCAGATCGGGTATCAACGGCAACCGCACCGGCTCCTGCACTAAAAGTGACAGGAGTGGAGGAAACCAGGCTTGAGCTGCCCAACTCGGGGCTACGAGCGTGACACAACAGGGTTGCTGTCTGATCTTTGCCAGAACCTTACCAAGCAGAACCGGAGGGGGAAAGGCGTAAAAATCCAGTCCCGTCTAGTCCATGCTCAACGCATCGTACTACAGTGCCAGTGGGTCTGGTACCGGCGATACAAACACTGGCAACTGACTGTTCAGGCGAGTGGCAAACATATCGAGTTGAGGACTCCCCCACAACTGAAGAACTCGATAAGCCACCGTCCGGTGCAACATCCACTCCGTCTGAACCGGGGAACGACGACTCAAAGCGTCCGCCAAGACGTTCACGGACGAAGGAATGTGTTTGGCCGATAACACCACTCCCCAATCGTCGCACCATTCCAGAATGTCCAAAGCCGCAAGACTCAATGACAGGGATTTGGTGCCTCCCCACCGATTGAGGTACGCAACAACCGACGTGTTGTCCGACCTCAACAAAATTCGACGATGTCGAATAACAGTCCTGAAATGGAGACAAGCACGACGCACTGCTTCCATCTCCAACAGGTTGATGTGACGACTCCTCTCTGAAGGAGTCCACACCCCTGACAGATGTTGATCCAAAAGGTGTGCACCGAACCCCTCGAGAGAAGCATCGGTAAACAGGACCAACTCTGGAGAAAGTGGGTATAAAGGAACGGCCTGGGACATACACTTGTCCACTAGACACTCTTGGATCGGAAGAATGAACCAAGGCCCCAATGGTATCACCAAATCCCAGCTGAGACCATCCCACCCTCGGGACAAATGCCATTGAAGCGGTCTCTTGAACCGTCTGAACCGCACATTCAGCGCCGCCAGCGATTCGAGATGGCCTATCAACACATGGAGCGTGCGCACCGACGCACTTTGCTCCACCAGAAGACGTTGCGCCAACGTCCTGAAATTGTGAAGTCGTGAATCCGTCGGAAGAACGGACGCCTCCACAAGGTTGAAAACCACCCCGAGATAAGTGAAAACCTGCGTTGGCACTAATTCCGACTTGACCCAATTGGGAATAAACCCCAATCGGAGAATCATGTCGATCACGAACTCCACGCCCACGAGACATGCCGTCTGTGACGCCGCCAGAATTAACCAATCGTCCAGGTAATTGTGCATCCGTATACCCAACAGATGTACACGCCCCACCACTGCCTTTACTACCCGAGTAAAGACGTGAGGGCTTGTGGCCAATCCGAACGGCAGAACTTGAAACTCGTAAGCTCTGCCGTCGTAGAGGAACTGCAAGTACTTCCAAAAATCCCGATGGATTGGAACATGCAGGTAAGCGTCCTTCAAATCAATGGACGCCGCCCATTCCCCCACCTGAAGCAAAGCGCGAACAGACTGAACCGTCTCCATCTTCATAGATGGAATAACGACGAAATAATTCAGTGGCTTCAGGTTTAGAATTGGTCGCCACTCGCCATTCTTCTTCTGGGCGAAGAACAGATGGGAATAAAATCCCGGAGTGCCCAAATCCACCTCCTGGATGGCTTTCTTGTCGAGAAACTCGACAACCATCTTCTCCACCAGTACTTGTTTGTCGACATGCGGTACTGCCCTGCACCAGAAATCTGGTGAGCCAAACGGCACCGCGAAGCCGACTTCATTCTAGAACTAATCGACCTCTCCACAGAAGGACCGATAACCCTGCCCCCATCAGCGGAGTCGGAACTGAGAGACACAGTCGTTCCTGCCATGACTGCACTCCCTCCGACTGACGCCCCCGTTACAACCGTAACCGGCGCCGCCTCCACCGACGGAGGCAAAAGCAAATCCCCAGGTCGAACGGAGCCCGACCTGGAAGAAACCTTCCCTGCTTCAGCTGAAACAGGGAGCAACAGTGCCCCCTCCGCACCAAGCGGCGCTTCGGGTTTACTGGTATCACCATGAAGATGGCGAACAGACGAGGAGGCGCCCTTGTGCCTACCACTTGTCCGCGAGCTCTTTGAACTGGACACCGACTTACCGACCGCCGGCAAATCGGTATGGAGCACGACCCCGGAGGTTGCCACTGTGCTCCGCCCGTCCCGTTCACGTCTAATCATCCTCTTTCGCTCGGCGTCTTTTGACAGCTTCTTAGCCTTCCCCCACGTGGAGGGGGACCAATTTACACAGATATGACACTGGCGTTCAAAACAACAAGAACGACATAACAAATGCTGATCAAACTGGGGCAGTCGTTTAAGACAACCCCCCTTGGCACACACAACCAACCGGTTGGAGCCCGAGGAAGCCGTGTCAGACATTAACCCCCTGTGTAAATTACCCAAAAGACCTCGTATGACAGAGTAAAACAAAATTACAAATTAATAAACAATCTGACAATTTGACAAAAATTTTACTATAGAACTCGAACACGACTGCAATGGAGGACTGCAGAATGAAAAAACGAGGATATACGGTCTACCCATGCGCGGGTGTAGGTTATACATCCGGCAAGGGGAGATAATTCTGCAGTGGAGGTTATAACTCAGGGTCGTATAGCATTGTTGTTGTGCTAGTACGGTAAGTTGAATAAGACTATTAGGTATTAAATACAAGCATGTCTACATGTACATAAGCAATTCAGTGATAGTGGAATGAAATATTAAAAAAGTAATAAAATCCCTTTTTATTCAATTTCAAAATTCTTAACCATGTCTTGAAATAGTTGTCAAATGTTACACAAAATAAGTAGGAATGCATTCTATTGAAAAAGTAGGAATATGTTCTATAGATTAAGTAGGATTGTGTTCTAGAGAACAAAATAAATGTGTTTTATAGAACAAGTAGAAATGGCTAGAGAATCTTGAAGTGTCGAATAGAAAGACTTTGTAAGAGAAGTTTTTAACCCTGAGATTACTTACCTCCAGTGATATTCCATGAATGACGTCCATCGGGTCAATGACGTTTCCCAGAGATTTACTCATCTTCCTGCCATGTGCATCTCGAAGTAAACCGTGCAAGAGAACCTAAACAACCAACAATACCATGAATTATAGTTAATGAAGGGGTTCTAGAATTGTTGTAAAATTCACTTGATATAGGGCCAGTGATTTGAAAATTCACTGGCCATGGTGAAAAAAAAAATCACTTGCCCAATTGTAACTGTTGATAAAATGAAAAAACTGTAAATTAAAATAATTAACTTTTTAATGTACATTTTTCATACTGAGATCATGTTTAATCAATTTGTCAATTTACACAACAGATAGGCTCATTGGGCATGCTTTATGGTTTGTTTAGAAAAATATGCAAATAACTTTTATTAGTTTAGAATAAAGTTACCTTTTAGTTTAAAATAATTGTATCCACCAAAACCACCTAACTTATAAAAAAAATAATCAATATTACCTATTACAACAATGAACAGTATTATTTATTTACTTATGAATGGGAACTCCTCCCTCCTCAAAAAAAAGAATAAAAAAAGAATAAAGAAACAAGAAGCTTTATTAGCGTAAAGTGTACCTGTATTACAGTTGAAGGCTTACCTCCCCCCCCCCCCCCCCCCCCCCCCGTCACACACATACACACACCAAATTAGTAATGTTTCAATGTAGGTACTTTGTGAAATTGATCTATTACATGATATTCTGTTCCTAAACGTTTTTATTTTTCTTTTCTTTTTTTTTGCAATTTAGGTGATATTTTATAAATTAAATTAATAATATTGGTAGGTATACTGATGTCATGGATGGGTCAAAGATTATTGGTGGCCAACTATTTGTTAGTGAAATATTGCATGTGATAGCAAATCGAAAGAAGTGACTTATAGAGGTTTCTTTTGTTTTCGTATGATTGTAGCGTTGTAGATTTCAAAAAAATTTGTTTACCACTTGCCATTGGGATCACACAAAGTAACGTTTAGTGGCTCAAATCCAAAAAACACTGGCCTCAGGCACTGGACCACTGTATTCTAGAACCTCTGGTCAATGGCAAAAACAGTATTTTGTGAACACCCTAGCTATTATACATGTAGGTTACACACCACCATTAATTACTTCATGCAGTTAAATACAATTTTGATATTAGAATACATTCTGTAAAACATACAACACTATGGAGAAGGTCATGTGACTACTAGTTTTAGGGAGTGCTCTCAATTGACAAGTACTGTATAAAAAACATTCGGTCGTCCATGAAAATGTTCAGTTAGCCACAATCATGGCCGAGCACCACCTCGTGTTGCTGTTATACAAGTGACACTATACCACTTGCAGTTGTTATCAGTTAGCCACCCTCATGGCCGAGCACCACCCTCATGGCCGAGCACCACCCTCATGGCCGAGCACCACCCTCATGGCCGAGCACCACCCTCATGGCCGAGCACCACCCTCATGGCCGAGCACCACCTCGTGTTGCTGTTATACAAGTGACACTATACCACTTGCAGTTGTTATCAGTTAGCCACCCTCATGGCCGAGCACCACCCTCATGGCCGAGCACCACCTCGTGTTGCTGTTATACAAGTGACACTATACCACTTGCAGTTGTTATCAGTTAGCCACCCTCATGCCCGAGCACCACCCTCATGGCCGAGCACCACCCTCATGGCCGAGCACCACCTCGTGTTGCTGTTATACAAGTGACACTATACCACTTGCAGTTGTTATCAGTTAGCCACCCTCATGGCCGAGCACCACCCTCATGGCCGAGCACCACCCTCATGGCCGAGCACCACCTCGTGTTGCTGTTATACAAGTGACACTATACCACTTGCAGTTGTTATCAGTTAGCCACCCTC